>NW_016807962.1:269800-274599 GCF_001698545.2 Rhinopithecus bieti
AAAAAAAAAAAAAAAAAAAAAAAAACTGTACTTATATTTCATAGGGTTTTTATGAAGATTAAATGACAGAACATAGGAAAAGCACTTAAACTGTGTCCCAGTAAATGCTATTATTACTTCTTGACATTCTGTGTTTTAATTTCTCTAATATACTCTAATATTCTCTAATTAAACTCTGTTCTGAATTGCTTCAGGACCCTTGCATATATTTTTCCTTCTACTGCGAACACTCTTCTCTGTTCAGATAAATCCTGCTCATTCCTTAACAGTCAGATACAGTGGCATTTAATCTCGGCAATCTTGTCTCACCTCCTAGGCTGGATTACAAACCCCTTTTATAAGCCCCCAGCATCCGAGCACATTTCCGTAATAATGACAATTCTCTATATTTACTGAAAACTTCCTATGAGCAAGACATCATGATAAATGCTTTCTATAATGTATTTGCTGTCAATATCATATTAACTCTATGAGACAGTTATTTTTTTTTTTTTTTTTTTTTTTTTTTTTTTTGAGACGGAGTCTCGCTCTATCGCCCAGGCTGGAGTGCAGTGGCCGGATCTCAGCTCACTGCAAGCTCCGCCTCCGGAGTTTACGCCATTCTCCTGCCTCAGCCTCCCGAGTAGCTGGGACTACAGGCGCCCGCCACGTCGTCCGGCTAGTTTTTTGTATTTTTTAGTAGAGACAGGGTTTCACGGTGTTAGCCAGGATGGTCTCGATCTCCTGACCTCGTGATCCACCCGTCTCGGCCTCCCAAAGTGCTGGGATTACAGGCTTGAGCCACCGCGCCCGGCCGAGACAGTTATTATTTCTATCTTACAGACAAGAAAACTGAGGCATACAGAGTAACTTGCCCAAGATCACAACAGCTCTTAATGGAGCCTGAATTCAAACCCAGGTCTGACCAACTCCAAAGTCATTTGGTCTTCACCACTCAGCTTTGCTGTATGGTTTTATACATATTGGTTTACTTGTTTGACCCTTCACATCAGGTTCTAGGCTCCTGGAAGGTGAGGACAATATATTTTCTCTCTGTATCAACAGCACATATTAATCAGCACAGAAAACATGTTCAATAATGCTTTGATGATAAATGAATGCATGCATGGATGGATGAAAGGGAAGAGGACAACAATGAATAAACAAATAAACTTGTATCTAGACAACTGTTAAAAGGTGTCAGTTATCTGGGAGACAGAAATTGCTGTGAGAAAGAGGAAAATGTAGGGGGGTACCTGTTGGTTCAAACGGTAATGAAAGATAAAATGGAAGAATCTGGCAAAAGAGACTAGCTAAATTTAGTCTGTTTCATCCAGTCTCTTCATGGCCCCAAGTTCTATATAGAACATTATACAAACATAATCCTGAAGAGAAAGGGAAGAGGAAATACCAACAGGAGGCCTTTTGAAATGGATCTTAATTCAGTCTTCCTGATTTGCCATAAGATCCTTTGCCACAGAAGTCCCCACACAGACTTTTCAGAATGCAATTGTAGTGGTTACCATTCCTAAATCCATATCAACACAGTGCATCAAATCCTTTTCCCTCAATCTGTCCCAAGCGAGAATCTCCCTCAGCCTCATTCCTGCCCCTCATTTTCTCAGAGGTTAACATTTAACAAATTACACTCCCAACCTCTTTCCAGGCCCATCATCTTTTTAAGTTCAACAAGAGTGGAGCTTGCTGGCTAATTTTAAGTATCACATTTCTCCCTGAGCTCCTCTCAAACCGCTCTCTGGTTTCGGCTGCAGAATGTTAACAGGCCAGAAAGCACAGGGGAGACAGAGCACTTTATCAGTTTCATACCTAAAATAATAAGCAAGTTTAAAATAAACAGTTGAGAGAGATTGAATGGCACGCTCTACTGTCAGCAAAGGCAGAAATGCCCCAGCCCAAAGGTTGACAAATGACGGGAATGCTCTTCTAGTTTCACACTGGATCTCATCTCTGAACTCGGTATGTTTCTGATAGTGTTTATAAGTGGAGCTGTATTTTTCACTTGGTTTTCTTAAGAGCGAACTATTTCTAGTTTTCTTATGAACTACCCTAATCAAGACATGAGTACAAGCAGCCCAAGCTCCCACAGGTACCTTCAGAGGGGGGTCCCAGGTTTGACTTTAGGATGATGACAATTTGCAAAAGGCTAATTTAACAGCAATTAGATTTTTCCTGCCTGCTTGAACCATCAGCTGACAACTCACTTCTCCATCACATCTGCAAACAGTTCGCCTAGACAGTTCTGACATTTCCCACTTAGAAAAGCCCCTTTCAGGAAGTTATTAACCCAAACGGAATATTCCTGGTCAAGCTCAGGGGTACAGAAATGCCTCACATGGGCAGGTCTGTATCCATTTGGTTCCCAGTAAGGGATAAGAACTGCCAAACCGGACAAATTGGAAAAATCAGACCAAAGATGTCAGTTACTATGATACTACCTAGATGTGTTTATAGTACATTCATAATAAAAATCTCATTTTTTTGAGAGTATAATTCCATGATAGCAAAGACAATACCTATTTTTGTTCACTACTATGCACTAGCACAATGCCTAGTTCCACAGTAGACAAAAATTTGCTGCATGGATAAATAAACGTAGTGTTAACTATGCGCCAGGCACTATGCTAGAACCATAATATATGTTACCTCATTTATTTTAACTCTCACCCCAAAGCTGTAAGTTAAGAATCAAACAAGAAAACAGAGGACCAGGAAACTAAAGTAACTGCCCATGGCCACCAGTTAGTAAGTGGTAAAGCTGGAACTAAAACTCAACTCTGCCAAACCCATGCTCTTTCCATTACATCCCTCCCCAGAACACTGGTTCAGTCACTAACCTGGTGAGGTCCTTATATTGAGAGTCTTATTGAAATTATCCTTGAGTGCTTCTATCACAGACTTCATTTCTTCATTCACCTCTTCCAAGTTGATTATATCCTCAACCAAGGCAGCATTAATATTCACTCTGGTTTGGGAGTGTCCTTTCCCTTTGGCTAAAAAGTGAACATTCAGTGAATAAAACAGCAGCAGCATAAACAGAGCCAATAAGCAATTGGTGAAGAAGTGCCTACTATGTACAGGGAAAAATGTCAAGTGTTAGAAAATTATAAAACATTATCACTCCACTAAAAAAGAGCCTATATTAACTGAGTGTCAGCTGTGCTAAACACCTTCTCAGATACTAGTGAGGAGACAGACTTTATAATCAGACATCCCAGGTTAAAAGTCTGGTTATAATGCATACTAGCTTTATGACCTTGGGCAAGTTACCTTTCTGAGTATCAAGTTCCCTACCTATAAAAGAATAACAACATCTATATTGCAAGGTTGCTACAAGGATACAAATTAAGTCATTCAAACACCTAAAAGAACACTATTCACATGGCAGGGAATCCATAACTAAATTAATCCCTTACTTTTCAGAAAAGTAAACAGAAGATGAGAAAAGCAAAGCTACTTGCCTAATGTCACAGGTCAGGAAATGGAAAAGTCAAGATCTGGTTCCAGATCTGCCTAATTTTAAACCCATGAACTTTCTACTAGCCCATCTCCACAAAATCTAATTAGAGAGACAGGAAATACATTAATTCATTAAAAAATGAACACTAAGACAAGGATACGCACATAGCTGATGGCTGGTACAGAGTACAGACAGAAGGAACAACAGTAGTTTACAGACATTAAACACTACCAATGGTAGAGACAATGGCTTATATTTTAGAAAATCAACAGCATTGGGAGCTGAACATAATTTCATTTTATGTCTAAATCATCCTAGTGATTTTTCATATACATTTTATGTGTATACATAGATGATTTCTGTGAGTGATGCAAATATTCTCGCATTTCTTTTATAGGGGATGGGGAAGGAGAAAAATAAAATTTTAAATAATATTTACAGTTTATTCATTAAACATTCAACAAACATTTATTGAGATTCATTCAATAAATTCTGTTGAACATCTACAGTGAGCTCAATCCTGCACTATTTGTGTAGCATATTATAACTTGCAATGCAATTTCAAGTACATTCTCCTCCTTGCTATCCAAGATTGCTCTCTGAGGTAGGAAGAATAGAGATTAGTATTGCCCTCATTGCACAGATGAGAAATCAGAGGCACAAGTCATTTGAATGTTTTGCCCAAAGTAAACAACTGGTAAGCAACAGAGTGATTTTTTAAAACATTTATTTGCCCACATTACCATTATGATTTGAAACCAATGGCTTAGGTTTTTTTTTTTTTTTTTCAGAACTGACAGAAGATGTGGGGCTTGGCATGGTGGCTCACGCCTATAATCCCAGCACTTTGCGGGGCCGAGGCGGGCGGATCACGAGGTCAGGAGCTCAAGACAAGCCTGACCAACATGGTGAAACCCCATCTTTACTAAAAATACAAAAATTAGCCAGGCGTGGTAGCATGTGCCTGTAATCCCAGCTACTCAGGAGGCTGAGGCAGAAGAATCGCTTGAACTCGGGAGGTGGAGGTTGCAGTGTGCCGAGATCGCACCAGTGTACTTCGGCCTGGGCGGCAGATTAAAAAAAAAAAAAAAAAAAAAGATGTGGATCTTCGGATTGAGAAACACAAGTTTCAAATACGACAATAAAAGTAAATTCACACCCAGACATGTTGTGACTGCAGAAAACAAAGGACAAACGAGATCTTTATAAAAGCCCAAGAGAAAAGACAAATTATCCATGAAGGATTAAAATTTAGAATACTTTCCAGGAGCAACAACAGAAGCCAGAAACAATGGAAATAATATCTTCAACCTTAAAGTTCTTTTTTTTTTTTTTTTTTTTT
>NW_016807962.1:278678-331662 GCF_001698545.2 Rhinopithecus bieti
TCTGTCCCGCAGGCTGGAGCGCAATGGCGCAATCTCGGCTCACCGCAAGCTCCGCCTCCTGGGTTCACGCCATTCCCCCCCAAACCCCCCCCACCCCCGTCAGCTTCCGGAGTAGGTGGGACTACACGCGATGGCCACCACACCCGGCTAATTTTTTAGTAGAGAAGGGGTTTCACTGTGTTAGCCAGGATAGTCTCGATCTCCTGACCTCGTGATCCGCCCTCCTCGGCCTCCCAAAGTCCTGTGATTATAGGTGTGAGCCACCGCGCCCAGCCAACTTTAAACTTTTAGAACCAAATATGTACATTAAAAATTTAAATATATGTCTGTCAATATTGGAATGAATAGTAATATTTATGAATGAAATACTATGCAACCATGAGAAAGAATGAACTACACACAAAAATTTAAATGAGTCTCACAAACCTGATGTTGAACACAGAGGCCAGACACAAGAATACAAAACTGTACAGTACAAAGACCAGATATGAAAATATAAACTGAACAGTAAAAAAACAGAGAAAACTAATTCATGCTACTAGAAGTCAGAATAACTGTTATCTGCAAAGGGTCGAGGGCAGTACTTACTAGAAAGAAGCACAAAGAGGACTTTTGACATACTAGGAATATTCTGTTTTTTGATCTGGATGCTGATACATAAGTGATTTCAGCTTGTGAAATTTATGATAGCTGCACTTTCCTACAGTGCTTTTTTATTTCCATAAAAAGGTTAAAGAAATCAGTTAAGGGTAATCATCAAAACAATAAGAAATTAAAAGTATATCTTCCAAATCAGCAGAATTTAAAAGAGAGAGAGAGAGGGATAAAGAAATTTAATCTAGTAGGAAAAGAAGAAGAAAAAAGGGAAAAAAGGTGTATTTCAAAATAGCTAAAAGAACTTTAAATGTTCCTAACACATAAAAATGATAAAAGCCTGAGATGCTGGATACCCCATATACGCTAACTTAATCATTTATGCATGTAACAAAATATCACATATACCCCATAAATATATACAAATATGTATCAATAAAAAATTGTTTAAATATGCATTTTAAAAAAAGGAAAACACATGATATAAGGAAAGTACAAAATAAGGCCGGGCATGGTGGCTCATGCCTGTAATCCTAGCACTTTGGGAGGCCAAGGCGGGAGGATCATCTGAGGCCAGGAGTTCGAGATCAGCCTAGCTAACAAGGTGAAACACCATCTCTACTAAAAATACAAAAAATTAGCTGGGCATGGTGGCGCATGCCTGTAGTCCCAGCTACCTGGGAGGCTGAGGCACAAGCACCACCTGAAACTGAGAGGCAGAGGTTGCGGTGGGCCGAGACTGCACCACTGCATTCCAGCCTGGGCGACAGAGTGAGACTGTCTCAAAAAAAAAAGTAAGTACAAAATAAAATAACACAAATATGCAGTGACTACAATAAATATAAATGGATCAAAATGACCAGTTAAAAGTGAGAGATCAGTAAGATTTTTTAAAATCTAGTTGAATATAACACGACAGTTTTAAAAAATTATACAAGATCACAGAAAGTCTGATAGATAGGGATGGAAAAATTCAAAGCCTGGCAAACATTAAGCAAAAGAAGGCTGGTGTAGCCACCTTATCATCAAACAAAAAAGATTTTAAGACAAAATTCACTATTGGAAATCATGAGGACAACTTCAAATGATAACAGAAAAAATTCACCCAAAAGATATATAACATATCTAAGATTAAATATATCAATTAGATAGCCTCAAAATTAATAGAATTAAAAGAAGAAACTGGCTGGGTGCAGTGGCTTACACTTGTAATCCCAGCACTTTGTGGGGCTGAGGTGGGCAGATTGCTTGATTCCAGCAGTTCAAGACCAGGCTGGGAAACACTGCAAAATCCAGTCCTTACAAAAAATACAAAAATTACCCACACGTGGCAGTGTGTGCCTGTAGTCCCAGCTACTTGGGAGGCTGAGGTGGGAGAATCAGTTGAGCCCAGAAGATTGAGGTTGCAGTGGGCTGTGATTACACCACTGTACTCCAGCCTGGGCAAGACCCTGTCTCAAAATAAAAAACAACAAAAAAGGAGAAAATGATCAATCTACAAGCATACTAGGAGAGTTCAATATACCTTCCTTGATAACTGATAATTGAGCAAATAAAAAAACAGAAAAGTTGATCAACAAAATTAGTCAATTTGATCTAATACAATACACCCAACAATAAGAGAATATACAGTATTCTCAAGCACACTTGGACCTTCTATGAAACAACCATGTTTTACACACAAATCAAATCTCAACAAAGATAAAATAATCTATATCATAGAGAATATGTTCTCTCAACAGAGTAGAATTAAGCTAACCCCAAAATAACCATTTATTTGAACAACTTTAAACACTTCTTAATAAACACTCATGGACTATAGAGAAATGCATAATGGAAATGTTTAAATATTGAGAAATGACCATAATAAAAATACTGAATATCAAAAACTCAAGTCAGGCACGATGGCTGACACCTGTGATCCCAGCACTCTGGAAGGCCAAGGTGAGAGGATCACTTGAGCCCAGGAGCTCAAGGTTACAGTGAGCTATGATTGTGCCACTGCACTCCAGCCTAGGTAACAAAGCAAGACCTTGTCTCTAAAATAAATAAGTAAATAACTTCATAGGAAGCATTTAAAGTTGTATTTAGACAGAAACTTCTTCTAGTGGTATATTATTCAACCTTAAAAAAGGAGACCTTGCCATTTACCATGGATGGACCCGGAGGACATTACACTAAGCAAAATAAGCCACACACAGAAAAATACTGCATGATTATACTTGTATGCGGAATCTCGGGGTAGGGGTTTGCTTGTTTCTTTTTCCGACAGGGCCTCACCCAGACTGGAGTGCAGTAGTGGGATCTCAGCTCACTACAGGCCTCAACCTCCCTGGGCTCAGGGATTCTCTCACCTCAGCATCCTGAATAGCTGGGACTACAGGCACATGCCACCATGCCTGGCTAATTTTGTTTTTTTTTTTTGTTTTTTTTTTTGTAGAGAAGAGGTTTCACCACATTGCCCAGACTGGTCTCGAACTCCTGGGCTCAAGTGACCCGCCCGCCTCAGCCTCCCAAAGTGCTGGAATTATGAGCATGAGTGACCATGCCTAACCACAGGTGGAATCTACAAAAAAGCTGAATACACACAGAGAATAAAATAATACTTACCAGGGATCGGCAGGGTGGGGTGGTGGTGGTGGTGAGGAAATGGAGAGATAGTAAGTCAAAGTATACAAAGTAGTAGATATGTAGGATGAACAAGTCTGGAGATCTAATGTACAGTATGAGGACTATAGTTAGAAATATTGTATTATACTCTGGAGTTTTTGCTAAGACAGATTTTATGTGCTTTTGCAAAGAAAAAAGGGGGTAACTACGTAAGAAAATGGGTATGTTAACTTGCATGTAAGTAACCATATCACTGTATGTATATCAAAGCATCGTGTTTATAATAGAATTTTTCAAAGAAAAAAAGAAAACGAGAAAGGCCAAAAATTAATGAACTAATTGTCCAACTCAGAGGATGGAAAGAGAACAAGTACACAGGAGAAAGTAAATAACAAAGAACAGAAATCATAAAATCACAAAAAAGAGAGATCAAAAAATTAAAGACTCTTTTAAAATGTTTATAATTTCTGTCAAGAACAATTAAGAAGTAGATACAGATCAATAGTATTAAGAAAGAAAAAATGGACATGATTATAAAACAGTATAAATCTTAATGAGAAAATCTAAGCAGTCTCATAATCATTAAAGAAACCAATTCTATGATTTAAAGTCTACCTACACACACACAAATACTAGATCCATATTACTTTACACGCAAGTTCTATCAAACACACAAGGAACTGATAATCCTGGTTTTTTACAAACCATCCCATTAGGAAAAAGAGATGCATTCTCCAACTTACACTATGAGGCTCAGATATTCTTAATACAAAAGCCAGAGAAGGATAATACTAGAAAACTATGCTCATGAAAACTAGAAAGTTACATTACGGCTAATGTCACATACAAATATAGTCTAAAAAATCCTAAATTAATACTAGCAAGCCAAATCCAACAATGTATAACACAGATTATGTATCAAGAACAAGTAGGGCTCGTACCAAGAATGCAAAAGTGGTTTAACATCATAAAACCTATTGATGTTGAGTCACATTAATAGATTAACAGAGAAAAAAAATGATTATCTCAGTAAATGCAGTAAGAACATGTGATTAAAGTTTAATATCCATATGAAACAAACTCCTAGCAAAATAGGGATAAAAGATATTTGCTTAAAAGAGAATACCAACAGCAAACCAAACATAATTTTTTTCTGTTTAAAAATTTTTTAATTTTTGTGGGTACATAGTATACATATTTATGGGTTACATGAGATACTTTGATGTATGTATGCAATAATAATCACATCACAGAAAACAGAATATCCATCCCCTCAGGCATTTATCCTTTGTGTAACAGACAATTCAAATATACACTTTTAGTTAATTTTAAATGTACAATTAAATTATCACTGATTTTATTCACCCTGTTGTGCTATTAATTACTAGGTCTTCTTCACTTTCTAACTGTATATAATTTTTGTATCCATTAACAACCCCCAACTCCTTCCCACCGCTCCCCTACCATTCCCAGTCTCTGATAACCGTCCTTCTACTCTCTATCTCCATGAGTTCAAATGTTTTGATTTTTAGATCCACAGAATTGTTTTGATTTTTAGCTCTCACTTAGAGAACAAGTAAAGTTTGTCTTTCTGTGCCTCATTTCACTTAACGGAATGACCTCCAGTTCCATCCATGTTGTTGCAAATGACAGGATCTCATTCTTTTTTATGGTTACATAGTATGCCATTGTGTATATGTACCACATTTTCTTTATCCAGTCATCTGTTGATGGAAACTTAGGTTACTTCCAAATCTTGGCTATTGTGAACAGTGCTGCAACAAACACGAGAATACAGATATTTCTTCAATATACTGATTTCCTTTCTTTTGGGTATATACCCAGCAGTAAGATTGCTGGATCATATGGTAGCTCTATTCTTAGTTTTTTGAGGAACCTCCAAACTGTTCTCCACAGTGGTTGTACTAATTTACATTTCCAACAACAGTGTACAAGGGTTTCCTTTTCTCCACATCTCGCCAGTATTTGTTATTGACTGACTTTTGGATAAAAGTCATTTTAACTGGGGTGAGATGACATCTCATTATAGTTGTGATTTGCATTTCTCTGATGATCAATGATGCCAGGCACCTTTTTATGTGTGTGTTTGCCATTTGTATGTCTTATTTCAAGAGATGTCTATTCAAATATTTTGCCCATTTTTAAATCAGATTATTAGATATTTTTTTCCTAGAGCTGTTTGAGCTCCTTACATATACAGTCTGGTTATTAATCCTTTATCAGATGAGTAGTTTGTAAATATTCTCTCCCATTCTGTGGGTTGTTTTTTCACTTTGTTGATTTTTTCCTTTGCTGTGCAGAAGCTTTTTAACTTGATGTGATCTCACTTGTCCATTTTTGCTTTGGTTGCGTGTGCTTGTGGGGTACTACTCAAGAAATCCTTGCCCATTACAATGTACTGGAGAGTTTCCCCAATGGTTTCTTGTAGTAGTTTGATAGTTTGAGGTCTTAGATTTAAGTCTTTAATCCATTTTGATTTTTGTATATGACGAGAGACAGAAATCAAGTTTCATTCTTCTGCATATGGATATCCAGTTTTCTCAGCAACATTTATTAAAGAGATTGTCCTTTCCCCAATGTATGTTCTTGGCACCTTTGTCAAAAAAAGAGTTCACTGTAGGTGTATGAATTTGTTTATGGGTTCTCTATTCAGTTCCACTGGTTTTTGATGTGGTTCGGCTGTGTCCTCACCCAAATCTCATTTTGAATTGTAGTTTCCATAATTCCACGTGTAGTAGGAGGGACCAGGTAGAGATAATTGAATCATGGGGGTGGTTTCCCCCATCCTGTTCTTGTGACAGTGAGTTCTCAAGAGATCTGATGGTTTTATAAGCAGCTTCCCCCTTCGCTGGGCACTCATTCTCTCTCGCCCCCATGTGAACAGGTGCCTTCCACCATGATTGTAAGTTTCCTGAGGCCTCCCCAGCCATGCAGAACTGTGAGTCAATTAAACTTCTTTCCTTTCTAAATTACTCAGTCTCAGGTACGTTTTTATTAGCAGTGTTTGAGAACAAACTAATACAGTAAGTACTAACACACTACTCGAAGAGTGGTGTGCTGCTGTAAGGATACCTGAAAATGTGGAAGCAACTTTGGAACTGGGTAACACGCAGAGGCTAGAACAGTTCAGAGGACTCAGAAGAAGACAGGAAAATGTGGGAAAGCTTGGAACTTCCTAGAGACTTGGAGGGCTCAGAAGACAGGAAGATGTGGGAAAGTTAGGAACTTCCTAGAGACTTGTTGAATGGCTTTGATCAAAATGCTGACAGTGATATAAACGATGAAGTACAGGCTGAGGTAGTCTCAGATGGAGATAAGGAACTTGTTGGGAACTGGAGCAAAGGTGACTCTTGTGCTTTAGCAAAGAGACTGGTGGGTTTTTGCCCATGTCCTAGAGATCTGTGGAACTTTGAACTTGAGAGAGATGATTTGGGGTATCTGGCAGAATAAATTTCTAAGTGACAAAGCATTCAAGAGGAAGGAGAGCATAAAAGTTTGAAAAATTTGGCCAGGCATGCTGGCTTACCCCTATAATCCCAGCACTTTGGGAGGCCGAGGTGGGTGGATCACGAGGTCAGGAGATCAAAACCATACTGACCAACATGGTGAAATCCCATCTCGACTAAAAATACAAAAATTAGCTGGGCGTGGTGGCACGTGCCTGTAATCCCAACCATTCAGGAGGCTGGGGCAGGAGAATCACTTGAACCAGGAAGTCGGAGGCTGCAGTGAGCTGAGATCATGCCACTGCACTCCAGCTTGGCAACAGAACGAGACTCTGTCTCAAAAAAAAAAAAAAGTTGGAAAAATTGCAGCCTGACAATGCAAAAGAAAAAAAAACCATTTTTTATAGATAAATTCAAGCCACCTGCAGAAATCTGCATAATTTAACAAGGAGCTGAATGTTAATCACCAAGACAATGGGGCAAATGTTATGTCAGACACCTTCTACCAGTCCCTTTGATCACAGGCCTGGAGGCCTAGGAGGGAAAAATGGTTTCTTGGGCCAGGTACAGGGCCCCCCCACTGCTGTATACAGCCTTGGGACTGCATGCCAGCTGCTCCAGCCATGGCTAAAAGGGGCCAAGGTACAGTTCAGGACATTGCTTCAGAGGGTACAAGCCCCCCAGCCTTGGCAGCTTCCACGTGGTGTTGGTCCTGCGGGTGCGCAAAAGACAAGAATCAAAGTTTGGATTTCTGCCTAGATTTCAGAGGATGTATGGAAACACCTGCATGTCTAGGCAGAAGTCTGCTGCAGGGGCAGAGCCCTCATGGAGAACAGCTGCTAAGGCAGTGCAGAAGGGAAATGTGAAGTTGGAGCTCCCACACAGAGTCCCCACTGGGGCACTGCCTAGTGGAGCTGTGAGTAGAGGGCCACCATCCTCCAACCCAGAACTTGGTAGGTCTATCAACATCTTGCACTGTGTGCCAGGAAAAGCCGTAGACACTCATTGCTAGCCTGTGAAAGCAGCCAGGAGGGGCACTATAGCCTACAAAGTCGCAGGGACAGAGCTGCCCAAGGCCATGGGAGCCCACCTCTTGCATCAGCATGACCTGGATGTGAGACATGGAGTCAAAGAAGATCATTTTGGAACTTTAAGGTTTAATGACTGCCCTACTGGATTTTAGACTTGCATGGAGCCTGTAGCCCCTTTGTTTTGGCCAACGTCTCCCATTTGGAATGGTTGTATTTAGCCAATGTCTATACCCCATTGTTTCTAGGATGTAACTAACTTGTTTTTGATTTTATAGGTTAGGTAGAAGGGATTTGCCTTGTCTCATATGAGACTATGGACTTTAACTTTTGAGTTAATGCTGGAATGAGTTAAGACTTTGGGAGACTGTTGGAAGGGCATGATTGTGTTTTGAATTGTGAGGACATGACATTTGGGAGGGGCCAGGGGTGGAATGATATGGTTTGGCTGTGTCCCCACCCAAATCTCATCCTGAATTGTAGTTCCCCACCTCTCATGGGGGAGGTGGAGATAACTGAATCATGAAGGCGGTTTTCCCCATCCTGTTTTTGTGATAGTGAGTTAGTTCTCAAGAGATCTGATGGTTTTATAAGGGGCTAATCCCTTCAGTGGGCACTTATTCTCTCTCCTGCCCCCTTGTGAAGAGGTGCTTTCTGCCATGATTGTAAGTTTCCTGAGGCCTCCCCAGTCATGCAGAACTGCTAGTCAATTAAACTTCTTTCCTTTTTATTTTAATTTTTTAATTTTTTTTCTTTTTTTTGTGACAGAGTCTTGCTTTGTCACTCAGGCTGGAGTGCAGTGGCACAATCTTAGCTCAATGCAACCTCCGCCTCCTGGGTTCAAGCAATTCTCCTGCCTCAGCCTCCCAAGTAGCTGGGATGACAGGCATGCGCCACCATGCCCAGCTAACTTTTGTATTTTTGTATATGGCCAGCCACATTAGCCAGGCTGGTCTCAAACTCCTGACCTCAAGTGATCCACCCACCTTGACCTACCAAAGTGCTGGGATTACAGATATGAGCCACCGTGCCTGGCCTAAACGTTTTTCCTTTATAAATTACTCAGTCTCGGGTATTTCTTCATAGCAGCATGAGAACAGACTAACAAAGTCTACGTATCTGTTTTTATGCCCATACCATGCTTCTTTGGTTATTATAGGTCTGTGGTATAATTTGAAGTCAGGTAATATGATTTCTCCACAAACATAATTCTTAACATTAACATATAAGAAGTGTTTCCTGTAAAATCAGGAATAAAACAAAGATGCCTATTATCACCAGTCACATTTATTCAAATTATACTAGAGTTCCTAGCCAATCCAATGAAAGTGGGGGGAGGAGAGGAGAAGGGAGGACAATAGGACAGGAGGGGAGAAGAATGGAAAGGGACATATGTGCAACACAACACATGTACAAGAATGCTTATACTAGCATTTTTTTTTTAGCTCAAAACTGGAAGCAACCCAAAAGTCTGTCAACTGTGGAATGGATATTAAATTGTGGTATATACTTTCAGTAGAATATCATTAAAAAAATAAAAATGCACAAACCACCATTATGTGCACAACATAGACATATGTCACAAATAGATTATTACCAATAGAAGTCAGACACAAAATCCATACTGACTTAACAAAGGACAAAACTAATCTGTGGTGTTAAAGTCAATATAGTGGGTTATGCATCCTTATAGTGGGAGAGTAACAACTCAAAGGGACATGTGGTAAGTTTCCAAAATACAAGTGACAATCTATTTATTGATTTGGGTGATGACTACATGATTGTTTTCACTTTGCGAAAATTCACTGAAGCACAAACTTATGATTTATGTACACATTTTTCTTTATATATAACTCAAAACACTAACATATATAAAAGTGACCACAAAAAGAAAAAAAAAAGATGGATTTGTCCCCCAGAAATAAAAACCTGATTTAAAGAACTACAACACAAGATTTTTTTTTTTTTTTTTTTTTTTTTTTTTTTTTTGAGACATGGGTCTCATTCCCCAAGCTGGAGTGGCAGCAGCATGATCATGGCTCACTGCAGCCTTGACCTACTGGGCTCAAGCAATGCTCCCACTTCAGCCTCCTGAGTAGCTGGGACCACAGAGATGCACCACCACATCTGGCTAATTTTTGTAGAGACAGGGTTTCCCCATGCTGCCCAGGCTGGTCGGAACTCCTGAGCTCAAGTAATCCAACCCCCTTGGCCTCCCAAAGTGCTGGGATTATAGGTGTGGGCCACCACTCCTAATCTTGTGCAAGATCTGTCTGGAGAAAACTTGACACTATGATCATAAATTTCATATAGAAGAGGAGAAAGTCAAGAAGAAAAAGCATATGTGTGGTAAGGGGAAAGATTTGTACCACTAAATTGAACTTTATGACAGTAAGGCAGTATGAAATTTACTGCAGGGAGAGATAAGCAGTTCAATAAAATCAAGAGCTCAGAAACAATACCATATATATAAAGAAACTCACACAACGGGGGGACATTACAAATCTGGGAGTAAAGAATAGGCTAATCAATAAATGATTTTGATACAACTTGTTATCCACTTGAAAAGGAAACTTCAAAAATTACCTCACATTATATTCAGAAATAAATTACCTTGCAATAGAGGGGTATTTCTTAAAGACGACACAATTAATAAAGGACTGAAAATATGACATTAAAACCCATTTCAACAAAACATCATAAAGTAAAAGCAAAGAAGATACTTGTAACACATATTATTGACAAAGAATAAGCATCCCTAATATAAAAGAAAGAATCGAATAAATCTAAAAGAAAAAGTCAAACAACCAACTTCTGCAGCCTCTAACTCCTCACCTCAAGTGATCCTTCCACCGCAGCCTCCTGAGTAGCTGGGACTACAGGTACAGGCCACCAGGCCCAGCTTTTTTTTTTTTTTTAAGAGGCAAGGTCTCATTACGTTGCCCAGACTAATCTCAAACTCCTGGCCTCAAGCAATTCCCTCGCCTCAGCCTCCTGAGTAGCTGGGATTACAGGTGTGAGCCACAGCACTCAGCTTAACCAACTTTTATAGAGGCAAGCAAAGAAGACAAAACTGAATAGCTTACAAAATATGAAAAAATTCTGCTTATGCACTGTAGTCACTGTCTAGTGTACTAGAAGACTGTAATACTGTAGGCATCAAGAACTAAAGTTTCTGGTTCTGCCATTAATTATATAGGACCATGGGCAAATTTCTCACTAATTATCTCAGTTTCTTCGTTTATAAAATGGTGAGATCTGGATTAACTAGATAATTATAAGGATTTCTTCAATGGAAAATTACTTCTTCAATGGATAATTATAAGGATAAAATTAGTAAATGTATGGAAACTTTAAAAAATATAATGTAACATACAGATCAAAGGTTATTACTATTAACAGAATATAAGTCTTCTAAGCATTACCATTCTTTCAGCAATTTGTTAATTTTCCTATTACAGAAAAGGGAAGATCTGCATGAAATTAGAAAAGAAAAGTCAGTGGGAAAATATTCAGCAGCATATATCTAGCGCCATTCTCGGGGGAGGACTCCCTAATCCACCACTGCAAATTGCTGGTGTGACTGACAATTTTCTATCACTCATTCTTTCATTCAACAAAATTTGTCAAAAATACTATATCCAGGCCCTGTTAGGTGCTAAATAAGAACAATATAGAACCTACCTTCATCAGGTCCAGCATAGAAGGCAGATAAATGATAATCAGTCTTACATTTAATTAATTAATCACTGCTGTTTTAAGTGCATCAAAGGTAAAATAACAGAATGCACGAGTGCAGTTAACAGGGGACTTGACCTAGTCTTAGAGGTCAGGGAAGGCTTCCCAGAGGAAGTAGCATTTAAGCTGAGACCTGCAGTACATCAAAGTCTCATTCTTGGATGACACAAGCCATTAAGATCATCCATCTAAATCCATGACTCTAATACCCACTTCACCCAACAACCTTCTGGTCTTAATTATACTTCCAACATGTATCTTCCTATATGGAGACAATATATTGATCCCTGCTACAAGCATTCTGGCTTGCTTGGCACTTATACCTCTAACTCTAAATCTAAAAGAAAGAAATTAGGCATTTTCTGAGCTACCAAGAAAACAAATGAGGCAGCATGGTAATAAGAAAACAGGCACTGGGTTGTAACACCATCTCTGCCACTGTAACCTTTTAAGTTAATCAAATGAAATAGCTGAGGCCCCATTTCCTCATGTTAGCAAGGGGAGAAATTCAGTACATCTGAGATACCTGCTAGCTATAATTCAAGGGCCAAATTTAAGAAAGGGGTGAAGTAGGAGAGAACATCACATGTCTCTACCTTTGGCTTTCTTGGTAGCGAAATGGCGGACTGGTACAGCTGAATAGGCCACGTACTGCCTGTGGCCATGCTGTCTTTCATGCACTGTCTTCAGTGTAACTTCTGAAATGGGTTTGATAGAGGCTGCAAGATAATTGCGAAAGGCAGGGTGGAACATGCGGAAGCACTTTAATCCCAAGGCCATGACTGAAGACAATCCTTGGAAACATCCACTAAAAAGAATAAGACAAAAAGCAGATCTAAGTAAAAGAGACCATATTGCAACTTCAGATAATTCGTACCAATTATCAAGCAATTCCTATAAACTGAGCTAAGTACTAGACAATTTAAATACATTATCTCTAATCCTTTTCCCAACTGCCCTAGAAGAAAGTATTATTTGCCTCATTTTACAGAATGAAGAAACTAAGGCTTACAGAGATTTAAGAAACTTCCCCACTTTGGACTCCAAACCCCAAGTTATTTCCACTGCACCAAAATGCCCATTAAGCAAATATGCAGCAGACAAAAATTTCAATGATTCTAATTAAACCCTTACATGAGAAAAGCACAAAATCTTGATAAAGTTTAAAGAGGGAAGGCAGAGCACTAGAAGACTTTAAATAAGAAAACCATCTCAACGGGCATAAAATGACTGGAAAATTCACACGACAGCATTTAATTAAAATTTTCTTTGGTTCCTTACGCACTGATTACCAATTAGGATGCCCTTTAATGTGAGTCTAAAGCATGATTGAGGTTTGAGGTCTTCCATGGTATAGAACTAGAGCTCTGGAAAATGCCACTCTCTACTATGTTAACACAAGTTACGCATTCTACATCTGAGGTCTTTGACCATGGAAAGATGCCATTGCCTACAACTACCTCAGGATAGAACACAGCCCTAGCTAACTGACAAAATATCAATAGCTTTTGCCAGTAATGTTGCTATGGCTCAGCTAAAAATTAAGGACAATTAGTATCAAATACCAGGAAGCTGCTTCCTTTGAGTAACAGTCCCACATCTTATGTTTTTTTAAAAAACCCATCCTAAAATTTTGATCCAACATAATGGAATGAATAACATGGGCTTTGCTGTCAGGAAGACCTGGAAGCCAATCCTAGCTCCATTACTGACTCCTGAATATTTCTGCTCGTTGATGTCTTCAACTGTAAAATGGGAATAATTGTACTTATTTCTTAGGGTTGGGAATAATTAATGAGGTTATGCAAGTAAAGCCCTTGACACAGTACCTAGTAAACAGCAGAAGCCCCCCAAAATAATACCTGTTGAAAGCTATCACCTTTTCTTTCAAACTTTTCAAAAAATATTATCTTCATTATCTTTTGAGACTGAGTCTCACTCTGTTGCCAAGGATGGAGTGCAGTGGCGCAATCTTGGCTCACAGCAACCTCCTTCCTCCCGGGTTCAAGCAATTCTCATGCCTCAGCCTCCCAAGTAGCTGGGATTACAGGCACACACCACCATGCCCAGCTAATTTTTTTGTATTTTTAGTAGAGACAGGATTTCACCATGTTGCCCAGGCCGGTCGTGAACTCCTGAGCTCAGGAAATCCACCTGCCTTGGCCTCCCAAAGTGCTAGGATTACAGGCGTGAGCCACCATGCCCGGCCTCAAAAACTATTATGTCAGGGTCAGACACAATAAAGAAACCTTGTATGTTATTAATGATGTACAAAATAGCCTACAATTAGTCAGACCTGGCTGTAAATTTCAACTTTAGGCAATTTACTCTTCTGAGCATCACTTTCCTTATCAATGATAAAAATAACTTTGAACTTAAAATAAAATAATGAATACATGTAAACAACTAACATAGTGCCAGGAATATAGCAGCTTAATAAATGATGGCTATTATTTTTAAAGCAAATGAGTAGCACAAAGACAAATAATTTCTCTTGATGGAATTTTTAATAGTAAGGGATACTAGAAGTTAGTGATCAGTGTATGAAGTCTATAAAACAGATTTGATGAAAAAAGGAATATTTTCTTCTTTATTAGTATCAATAGCTACTATTAATTGAGGTCAAGTTTGGACTGTTTGCTTTAACCATATTATTTCATTTAATTCTCTCAATAATGCCACAAAGAACATATAATAATCCCCATTTTACAGACGTTGAAACTGAGGTTGAGAGAGAGTAAGTCACTGTCCAAGGACATGGAGCTAATAGCCAAGCTCTATTTTAGCAGAACTGTTCACAGAGGTTTGGCTCAGAGTGAAGTTTCTATATCTAGGTTTTTCCCTAATAAAACTAATGCCTAATTCATACTTACAACCAAATATGGCTGTAGAATAATGAGTAGTTTTTTATTTTAGTCTACAGGATCTCAATCTGGCTGCTCCATTTAAGATAGGTTTCCTGGTGTTCCTGTTGCAGGTCATAATACCAACTCACAAAGCAACAGGAAATCAAAATGGGTTAGAAATAAACAACCTTTGACAGAAAACGCAGCACCCAAAAGCAGACCCAGTACACGTGAACCGGAAGACAACTCTATAAATAAACCACATTGCTGAAACGCATAAGGCGTATATTTTAATTGCGCAGAAGTCAGAAAATTTCAAAGTGGAAGTTCAATAAAGGCAGTCCTTTAGGTCCTTCACCTTAAGGGTGTACAAATTAACATTCTGTTCAGCACAGATAAAAGAATTAAAGTTGAAGAAAAATTTGTTGAGATCCCATGTATTAGCCAACAAAATTAAGCTATACATAGAAGCAATGTGGGGAAGTGTCTGAGCTCTGGACGTAATCTGGAACTGGAATCTCAATTCCTCCACTTACTAGCTGTGTGACCTTGGGGAGGTCATTTAGCCTCTCTGAGCTACAGCTTCCACATCATCATCATCATAGTGATATTAATGAGGCTTTAAAAAGATAACAATAATGACAACAATACCTAACATTTATATAACGATGACTAAGTGACAGAAACTATTCTAAGTGGCTTACACACGTTAACTCATTTGAGCCTCATGATAACCCTGAAGTAAGTACTATGATTATTCCCACTTTACAGATAAGAAAACAGAAGCAAAAATCTGCCTAAGATTTGAATTCAGGCAATCGAGCTCCAGAGTCTATGTTGTTAACTGCTATACTATGCATATAAAACACTCAGCATGGCTGGGAACAGTGGTGGGTGCCCATAGTCCGAGTTATTTGGGATGCTAAGGAAGGAGGATCACTTGAGACCAGGAGTCCAAGGCAAGCCTTGGCAACATAGTGAGACCTAATCTCTTAAAAACAGCAACAAGCCAGGCGCGGTGGCTCACGCCTGTAATCCCAGCACTTTGGGAGGCTGAGGTGCGCGGATCACGAGGTCAGGAGATCAAGACCATCCTGGCTAACACAGTGAAACCCCGTCTCTACTAAAAATACAAAAAAAAAAAAAATTAGCCAGGCGTGGTGACCGGCGCCTGTAGTCCCAACTACTTGGGAGGCTGAGGCAGGAGAATGGCGTGAACCCGGGAGGTGGAGCTTGCAGTGAGCCGAGACCGTGGCACTGCACTCCAGCCTGGGTGACAGAGCGAGACTCCGTCTCGGAAAACAAAAAACAAACAAACAAAAAAAAAAACCAGCAACAAAACACAGCACAATGCCTGGCATCCAGTAGGTACACAATAAATTGTAGCTATTATAACAGCATCCCAACTATTAATTTTTTTTTTTTTTTTTTTTTTTTTTTTTGAGACACAGTCTCGCGCTCTGTCGCCCAGGCTGGAGAGGCGATCTCTGCTCACTGCAACCTATGCCTTGCGGGTTCAGGTAATTCTCCTGCCTCAACCTCCTGAGTAGGTGGGACTACAGGCACCCGCCACCACACCCCAGTTAACTTTTGTATTTTTTAAGTAGAGATGCGGTTTCACCTTGTTGGCCAGGCTGGTCTCGAACTCCCAACCTCAGGTGATCTGCCCGCCTCAGCCTCTCAAAGTGCTGGGATTATAGGCAATAGTGTGGTTTGAAACAAAAAAAGGCACTAAACTTAGAGAAAACTCTGAAAGAAGTCTTGGTTCCAGCACTTCCTAGACACGTGACCTTAAATCGGTCAAACTCTCAGGACCTCCGTCTCATCTGTAAAACGTAAATAACAATACTAGTTGTCAGGGTTATGTAAATAGAGAAGGGCTACTGAAATGACAGTTGCTTTGCCACTGGGTGGCACATAGTAGTTAAAAGTTCAGGCTTAAGAGTCGGAGAGACCTAGGTCTGAATTTAAGCGCCCTCACTTTCTGACCGCGTGACCCTGGTAAAATTACCTATTTGAGCTTCCGTTTCTTCATTATGGGAGGTAATAACATCTCCCACGGGATTGTTCTGAACCTCAAACGTTCTCGTCAAGTGTGAGGCTACTCTTTAGTAAGTTCCTCCAGCATCCCCTAAATTCCTAGCTGGTAAAAGGAACCTCGCCCCGACCCCATGAGACTCGCTCCGACGCTACAGGTCCCGCCCTCAGCCTTAAAGGTCAAGCTGAACTCCAACGGATCGGGCACGGTAGTCTGGTCCCCTGAGGTCCCCCAGAGGTCCCTGAGTAAGGGTCTCTGGCACCCAGACCACACGCGCACCTCGAGGCCCTGTCAAGGACACTCACCAGCTATCTCCCAGGTTACTAAAGAAAGAGTCGTGGGACCGCGGCGACCGCAACTGCGCGGGCGTCGTGACGTCACGAGGCGAGGAGGCGGCGCAGGCGTAACGCGTCACGGGCGGCCTGGCAGCTGGCGGCATTGAGGCGGACGCGGCTAGAGGTCCGTCTAACCGCGGCGTCGGGACTTGGTTTCCGGGCATGAGCTGAGAGCACCACGCCGAGGCCACGAGGTGAGTTCGGCCGCGACATGTCCCTGCACCTCAGCTCTGGGCCCGCGAGAGGTCTTACAGGAGGCCGCCCTCCCAGGACTGCATCTCAGGCCCCGCCCCGGATTGTCCTGTTGCTGGCCCGGAAATAACAATCCGAGTAATGACCCCTCGCCTGTGTGAATTCGCAGCCAGAAATCGGGAAGCCGGGGTTCCAGGCCTGGCCCACCGCTTGCTTTTAGAATCAAGTGTCTCCTCTTCTCTGGATTGCACTTTCCCCAGATGACTATTTCTGGCTTCCAGGGTTGTTGCAGCTCAGCTGGAAGGATGAATGTAACCGCGTTTTGTGAACTCTGGTAGTCTAAAGGCTTGTTGCTATTGCAAAAGCAAAGCATTTTGGTAGTCCCATGCCGTCTTGATCTTTTCTTACCCTTTACCATTCCTCAAAAAGCCATATACTGAGCTGTCACCAAAATTGTCTTATTTAAGACTCACAACGACCTCATGAGACAGAAATAATTGTACCCATTCTAGGAAGGAAAAAGAGACTAAGGCTCCAAGTGGAGAAATGACTTGCTTCATTTAGTAAATATTGAGCACCAGCCGTGAGCCAGGCAGTGTACTTAAGGCCTGGAAATAGAACCATGATCAAGATTGGCAAGGTCCTGTCCTGTGGGAGCTTATGTTCTAGTGAAGGAAACAGAGAGGGAAACATTAAATAATACATTGAATTAGCATTAATAGGAGGAAAAATGTGGAAAGGTGGCGAAGATATAGAATAACAAGGGACTCTGTTAAGGAAAGCTTTTCTATGGAGAGGATACTTAAAGATCATGTGACTTGCTAAAGGCACAGTTACTAGGTGCAAAAGTCAGGATTTCAATCAGACCCGCATATCCTGCACTCTTAGCAGTAAAACATGGTACCTTTTTGTGGTAATAAGTATTAATAGCTATTGGTATTAGTGCTGATTTTAGACATGAGAAAATCAGAATGTCCTGTCATTCAAGTCTCAAATGTCATCTCCTTTAGAGAAGCCTTCCCTCCACTCAATCTGAAGTCGCCCAGCCCCTGTCACATCACCCTGCTTAATTGTATTTGTGACGTGTATCACTAATTATATCTTCTTTATTTATTTTGCTTTTGTTTTGTCCTGCTGTCCTTCCAAACATAAGCATCCAGAGGATAGGGACCTTGCTTGTTCACTGCTCTAACTCCAGTAACTAGATAAGTCCTAGATAATAGAAACAGTGAATTTATTTTTTGAATGAATGATTTGTTTAAAAAGTAGGGAAAAAGGAAAGCAGAGAGAAGACAAAATGTGTCTCCCCTGGGATTAAATTTATATCTGTTTTGCCTTTCTCCCAGGAGGTTAGAACAAGAGCTGTGTCTTTTTCATTTCTCTATTTCAGTACATAGCCCAGAGTTTAACAGTTCCTAGTTGCTTGGCTTACATTGCTGAACAGATTAAAGATGTGAATGGGAAAGGAAGAACAATACCTCATGTGCAGGGTATTCAATAAACAATTAACTAGGGACTGCTGTGCTAGACTTTATAGGGTGTGCTGAGATGAATAAGGGGTAATGGCAGTTGTTGTGACTGACCTCACGGTTCCTGTAGTGCTGACCTCTGAGGCACTTCTGAGTATAGGACATGTGTTCTCTAGCAGGGATTTCTGAATTTTGGCACAGCCTGCTCTCTTAGCAGCCCCTAAAGCTTTATTTTACATCTGTCATCTCATTTTTGGTCCTTGAAGCCTTAAGTTTTAAACAGGGCAAAATTTATTAAAGATGGGGAAACTGAAGCTCAGAGAGAAGTAACTTCCAGTGGAAATGCCACAATTTGTGCTGGGCATGGTGGCTCACACCTGTAATCCCAGCACTTTGAGAGGCCGACGTGGGCGGATCACCTGGGGTCAGGACTTCAAGACCAGCCTGGCCAACATAGTGAAACCCTGTCTCTACAAGAAAATACAAAAATTAGCCAGGCTTGGTGGTGTGCGCCTGTAATCCCAGCTACTCGGGAGGCTGCGGCACGAGAATCGCTTTAACCGGGGAAGTGAAAGTTGCAGTGAGCCGAAATGTGCCACCACTCACCAGCCTGGACAACAGAGGAGAGTCTGTCTCAAAAGAAAAGAAAGAAATGCCGCAATTTGAAACACTGTCTTCTGACACCAAGCTTTCTGCTCTTTCTACTGCTGTCTCCATCATAATCCTGTGTTCTCCTTGACTGTGAGATGAGACATTTCAGGAACTAAGACTAGTAATAATTTAAGCTAACATTAATTGAGTGCTTCCTAGGTGCCATGCATGGTTCTAAATGCTTTAGGTATATTAACTCAGTGAATCTGCACCCTAATTTCATGAGGCATTATTCCCATTTTACAGATGAGGGAACTGAGGCCAACAGTGGTTAAGTAACTTGCACAGAGCTACATAGCTAGCAAATGGTGGAACTTGACTAAGGAGGAAATTAGTCTCTTCTTCCTGGTCTGTCCCAAAAGAGTAAGCATGCTAATAGCTAGTATTTATTGATTACTTACTGTTGTTAGATATAGTATTTAGTGATTTTTTACTGTCTTTAATCTTCACAACAACTCTATAAAATAAGCACCGTTATCTCTTTAGATAATGAGGAAACTGAGGCCTAGAAAGTTCAGGTAATTCATCAAATCACACAACCTGCTTTCAAACCCAGTTCTATCTATGCACAGATTTCTTATATGGCCTCTTCTCTTTGCTATATTGCCTCTTCCTTGAGGAAAAGGGATGGAGTGCTGCTCTTCCCTGCCCATCCCTTTTAATGCCATTAAGACTCTTCCTGGTGGTTTCCAAGGCTTATTTTGGGTGACAGTTGTTGAACTAAAGTATCATGTAGTAATAGAGACTTTGGCCTCCTGCCCAGTCAGCCTCTGGCTTCAGAGGAGGAAAACTTTAGTTTCTCCACACAGAACCACGCCCCTTTCACCTTAAATGGCAGCTTATGTGCTCTGGCTGCCAGAGCAGTTGTCCCAAGGGAACTGGTTCTGGAGCCCTGGTTGTGGAATCACTGAGGCCTTTGAAGGACTGCCCAGAGGGCATGCCCTCCTTGAGTAAATGTTTGTTGAGTTGAATTTGAAGTCTTGTGTTCATACATTGTTACTCCCCTCCTGCCTGAATGTTCACATTTCCTTTAGTATTTCATAGACATTGATGGAAGCAGAAACCAAAACTCTTCCCCTGGAGAATGCATCCATCCTTTCAGAGGGCTCTCTGCAGGAAGGACACCGATTATGGATTGGCAACCTGGACCCCAAAATTACCGAGTGAGTCTAAATTACCTTAGTTTTTTACCTACAATATTGGAATGTTTTCTGGTGGTGATGTCAGGAAGCATTTTCAAACGGTGTGGGATATAGTTTGACCCCTTTACTTACATCTTATCTTTGAAGAGATAAGATGTTGTTGTTAGCCTGTTATCTTGTCACTTTTTTTACATTTGGACTCTGCTACTGCAAGGACACAGACTTGGGTATCCTTTAATCCATATACCTGTTTTGTCCTATCTGCCAAAGATGTTCTCCCATTTCCAGCTATTTGAATCCTTGTACCTGGTAGCTCTAGGGAATTATTCTCTAGAATCAGCCTTGGGAATACATTTGTACCCAGAATGAAGGAACAAGCAGAAGTCTCAGTACCTTTGCAAACAGGCAGAGGAGACACCTTGACTGTAGTTCATGTTAAGCAGCCATAGAACTATAGAAGGTCAGAGTTGTAAGGAACCTTAGAAATCATCCATGTCCCTTTGGTTTTCATTCATTCATTAAATGATTTGAGTGCCAAGTGCCATGCTAAGCAGCTTTCAGACTTCTTAAATCTGAAGAACCCTGTTTTAAAGTAAAAGTAATAATCAGAGCTGTATATAAAATAACAGCTCAGAGTTGCTCTGACTAAAAGGGAGAAGAGATGGAGCCAAAATCTTTTGTCAACTACTACCCTTTCTTTGGCCATCCCTGTTTAGGCTCTGTAGAACTTCTAGGGCTCCACAGAGCACACCTGACAACCTCTGATGGGACCCAGCTTTTTTATCTTACAGTAGAGGAAACCAAGTCCCGAAAGACAGAAGTACCTTGCCCAAGATCACAAAACTAATTGAATTGCCCTGACTCTCTGCTCTTTTACATCACAGCTATTAAGATGAAAAGGAATTTCTTAGCTGAGAAAATTGAAAGGTTTTTCCCTTCTGCCAGTTGTTTGATAGGGGGAGGGTGGTGGTTGGTGGCAGAGTAGAATGAGTGGATTGGCCTGTATGAGGTCAATGCTGAAAGCCAGTTTGTTTGTTTGTTTGTTTCTTTTTGGTTTTTTTTGAGACAGTTTTGCTCTGTTGCCTAGACTAGAGTGCAGTTGCACAATCTTGGCTCACTGCAACCTCCATCTCCTGGGCTTAAGCGATTCTTGCGCCTCAGCCACCCAAATAGCTGGGACTACAGGCAAGCACCAGCATGCCAGCTAATTTCTGTGTTTTTGGTAGAAAGGTGGTTTCGCCATGTTGACCAGGCTGGTCTCGAACTCCTTACGTCAAATGATCCACCCACCTTGGCCTCCCAAAGTACTGGGATTACAGACTTGAGCCACCGTGCCAGGCCGAAAGCAAGTTTTGAGCATATCATCAGTCCTAGAAGTTACTCCCTTTGGAACAGTGTTAAAGACAAGGGGAGGCCGGGCACAGTGACTCACGCCTATAATCCCAGAACTTTGGGAGAACGAGGCAGGTGAATCACTTGAGGTCAGGAGTTTGAGACCAGTCTGGCCAACATGGTGAAACCCCGTCTCTACTAACAATAAAAAAATTAGCCAGGCATGGTGGTGTATGCCTGTAGTCCCAGCTACTTGGGAGGCTGAGGCACAAGAATCGCTTGAACCTGGGAAGCAGAAGTTGCAGTACACAGAGATTGTGCCACTGCACTCCAGCCTGGGTGACAGAGGGAGACCCTGTGTCAAAAAAAAAAAAAAAGGGTGAAGGGAGGAGATGAGGAAACCTGCATCTCTGAGTGTGAGATGGACAAGGTATATATGAGAGTTAGGATTAGGAAAGAGAAAAAAAAGGATATGAACTTATAAATCAGGATTATAACAAAAAGTTCCTTAAACCCGCTCAAGCTCATATCAGCCAAATGTAAATATATTTAATTCCCTTAGAAATTATGACGGTATTTAAGATGTGTTGCCCATATATTATGTTATCTTGGTCACAGGGACCCTAGAGTAGATTGCATTTATTTCGGTTCTCTTTTATGGTTCATGGCTTTTCAGGGTGACTTTATGAATCTGAACAACCTCTCAACTAACGTCTTTTCATCAAAGAAGTTTTTTCCATCATCCACAACCCAAGCTATGAGGGAATGCTCATCGTGCTTTCCATTCCCACCTCTGCCTGTCTAAATGGAAATCTAAAGTGTGGAAACAACGTTGGTTGTGTTGGCCGCACTTCTCTGTAATGAGACTTTTGTTCTAATTGTGTCCTGCTGCTTGACAGGAAGATTCAAACGGGCATTTGCCACCTCAGTTTATGTCATAAGTTGGAGTGTGGATGTTTTTTCCAATTAGAACACTGGCAGGAACATTGAATCAGAACTTTCCCACTGATATCTCCGCTCTTTTTACATCAGGCCAGAGGTAGACATCAAGTAATAAACTGTAGATCAGAGCGTGCTGGCTGGAAGTGCTGGGCTTTGCCTGTGGCTGGTTTCTCCACTTCTGTATCACCAAAGACCATTTTTATTATTTTTTTTCCTATGGATTCTTTTTTGTTTTGTTTTGTTTGTTTGTTTCACAGCTCTGTCACCCAGGCTTGAGTACAGTGGCACAATCATAGCTCATGGCAGCCTGGAACTCCTGGGTAGCTGGGACTACAGGTGCTCGCCACCATGCCTGGCTAGTTTTTTGTTTTTTGCTTTTGTTTTGTAGAGACAGGGGTCTCAGTATGTCTCTTAGGCTGGTCTCAAACTCCTGGGCTCAAGCGATCCTCCTGCCTCAGCCTCCCAAAGTGTTGGGATTACAGACGTGAGCCACTATGCCTGGCCATCCTATGGATTCTTTACCTTAAAACATTTTATCTGTCAAACAGACTAGTTTATTAAATTGTAATAAATTTATGCTTAAAGATAAAACTACCACCAAGCGTGGTGGCTCACACCTATAATCCCAGCACTTTGGGAGGCCGAGGTGGGTGGATCACAAGGTTAGGAAATCCAGACCATCCTAGCAAATGTGGTGAAACCCTGTCTCTACTAAAAATAGAGAAATTATCCAGGCATGGTGGTGGGTGCTTGTAGTCCTAACTACTCAGGAGGCTGAGGCAGGAGAATCACTTGAACCCGGGAGGAGGAGGTTGCAGTGAGCCGAGATCATGCCACGGCACTACAGCCTTGGCGACTCGATCTCAAAAAAAAAAAAAAGAAAGAAATAACTACCAGTCATAGCTTATGGTTAACATAAAATGTTAATATTACCTCATTTAATTTACTTAATTACAGCAAAGGAACCTGACGTTTTAGTAAAGTAAATCTTATCTTGTAGAAATAGATTATTTCCTTCCATGTTTTTGAAATACAGAAACTTCTGGATCTTGTTCCTCCCAGGGCATGTAATGGTGAGCCTGGATGAACTATAAAATGCAGTCATTCCCAAACATTGAAGGATTACATAATGAAACTTATGTGAATATATGGTACCTGTCTTGGAGTGCAGTCTCAAAAAGTATTGCTTGAATCCAAATCTCTAAACTTCTAATGACTCTTTAATAGAAATTTGCAGAGCATCCTCCAGCTTTCCTGTTTAAACCTACCTTCTGTCCACATATTGCTGCCAGTTCCTGCCATTTCCCCATTCAACAGACCCTTCTTCCCACTCTCTTTCCTATATGTGTCCCTATTCTCCACCTGATCTCTTTTATAAACTGATTTGAATACCTCTTCCTTTCAAATATTCTTTTTACCTCTTGTTAGAAGACAATACAAACTTACTGTCATGAATGAATATGTAAAACAATGGCAATTTTTTAAAATAACCACTTTTCCACCCAGTTTTTTAGTTTATTCTGTGATTATTTCTAGTCATTCTATGTGTGTGTGCCTGTTGGTTATTAATCTGAGTCCTGCTGAAGTTGCACTAGGATGTCTGTCAGCCTCCTCCCAACAGAATATGCGTTTCTGACTGTCTAGCACTCTAATATTACTCTTCTTGTTTGTTTGTGTTCACTCTGTGGTTGTAATACTGACCATTTTGGGGCTATGTTAGATGCCAGAAATATTTGTATGACTAAATAGATCTTGGAGATTAGGATTTGAGGGAGTGATGATGCATTCTTGTTTATGGAGGTAGTACATTCCAAACCTATGTTCTTTCTGCTATATTCTGATTCCTGTCAACTATATTATATGTAATAATTTCTTACCTACAGAATGAGAATGTTCAACTAAATGATCTGAGCATACTTCTAGTTCTAATACCGTATGAATCTCTCTTACATAACCCCTTAAAACTTTGTGAGGTAAGTGGAACAGATATTGTTTTTCCTACTCTATAGGAAATGAAGAGTGAAGTGAGTTGGCTCAGTATACTGAAGTAGTTAATGATAATTTCCCATCGCCTAATTTAGTGTTGTTTGCACAAATATTCTAATTTTTGAACAGTCATAATCAAAATATCCTATTTTAAATCTTACAATGTAAGATTTTCTTTTCATTGTTACGAGACCCAATCTAACTGTAAGTGTAAGCAGTACCTCTGAATATCATTATTAGTGCCATCCACAAAGAAGCTGAAAAACTTAATGATCTAAGGCATTATCTATTTTCTACACTGTGGTTTTCTTTCTAAAAGGGATAATACTGACTTTCTTTTTCAAGTATTAGATGTGCTGTGTAAAATGCCAAATTTGTAGCCACTGTATTATGCATACAGAAGTATGAAAGAGAACAAAGCCCATAGAAATGCTAATAGAAAGAGGATTCTGAGTGGAGGGAAAATCGTAAATAAAGGCCTATAAGTAGGAGTAAGAAAGATTGTTATGTGTAAGTAGATAATCAGGAAGATCTTTCTGACTTAAGCAAAGTTTGAATACTGGATGGGAATGAAAATAGTGGCTGCATAGATAGAATACTCTCAGGTTAAGACAGGGTCTTTAAAATTCATTCAGTCAAGTCTGAATTTCATGAAAAAGAGACTCATTGTGGGTATTTAGTAGGAGACTGACAATATAAAGTGATGTGGGTTTGGTTGTTGTTGTTGTTTTGTTTTTGAGACAGAGTCTCACTCTGTTGCCCAGGCTAGGGTGCAGTGGCTCAATCTTAGCACACTGCAACCTCCACCTCCCAGCCTCAGGCAATCCTCCCACCTCAGCCTCCCACGTAGCTGGGAGTACAGGCGTGTGCCACCACACTCAGCTAATTTTTTTTGTAGAGACGAGGTCTCACTATATTGCCCAGGCTAGACAATGATGTGTTAGTAGAGAAATTTTACATCAATATGTAGGATGAATTGGAAGGGCAGAAACTGAAGATGAAGATTCGCTGAGAGAGATTGCCATGAACCAGTCTTGCCATCAGTTATCACCTAGATAGAGACAGTGAACTTGGAGACTGATGAGTGAGTCTGAGATGAGGAAAGTGATTGAAATGGAGTGGAAGGTTGAGGTGATCCTGAGATTTCTTACCTGAGGAATATAAAAAGATCATGTCCCCCCTGACCCGAGGGATAGCTGGAAGGATCATCAGTTTGTGGCAGGGAGGAATTCAGTTTGCGGTTATGTTAAGTAAACTTAAAAGCAGTGGAGAGCCATCCAGGTGGAAATGGCCTCCTGATACAGACTTTCAGGGATAAACTAGGTAAGCTGGAATGCAAGGGAAAATGAACACATGAGCATGCGAGAACAGTGTGTTCACCCCGGAAGAAACCTGTTTCTCTCTCAGCCTGTTCCTTATGTCTCCTCATTGTCCACACTTCTTTTTATGACTTGGTTTACGTGAAACAGCCTTCATTGTTTGGTTACTTAAATTGGAAACACAACAAGACCATTTTATAATGTACTTAGCATAAAACATAAATACCCATCTCATAGTAATTTCTATATACATTTATAAAGAACATTTTCTCTACAACAAATTGTGCACCAAAAATAATCTTAAATGTCATTTCATGGGCTTCCAATTGCCTACAACATGAAATTAAAATTCCCTCAGCCCCTGACATCCTTCACAACCTGTCCTCTGCCTACCTTTCAGCCCCATCTTACTGGCTACCCCCACTCTATTCCAATGGATCAGACCCTTTTTCACCTTTGTCTTTGCACATTGCTTAGTACTCACTCACACTGACACAACCCAGTCACAGATATCACTCCTTTCACGAAGCTCTCCTTAACCACCACCTTCCCTGCACTGTTGGTCTTCTTTCTGTATGCTCATATTCATCCTCTCTGTGTACAAGCATCACATTGTTTTGTAATCTTGTGTGATTACGTCTCTCTCTCTCTTAACTAGAATGTGAGGTCCTTGAAGGCAGGAACCTAGTTTTATTCATCTGCATAGCCCATATGCCTGTTTGGCTCTAGGTATCTGTTTTAACATTTGTATAGATTAATTACTTCTGTGCCATTAGGCAGAAAAGCCCTCTTAAAGACCAATTACAGAAAACACTGATTAAGTTGCAGATATATGTGTGGGGCTGGTGTGCTAATTTTCTAGCTCCTGAAGGCTGCAGGGCGCACATTTCATTAAGTGAAGCAAGCCTATGCTGAGTAGTGTGCTCTCCCACACTTCAGCAGCAGATAAAAGTGCTTGCAGATGTGAAAGCAAGATCCTTCAGGCTTTTTTCACTATCAGAGCCTGCAGTTCCCATCTCCAGGAAGCAAAATAGTAAACATTTCATTCCTTTTGTTTCGGTGTTCCGATAGTTTTAAGAAATTATCAAACAAGAAAAGAAATCCTGGAGAAGTTGAAAGACACAGACCTAAGCAGATGTTCCTGGAATCTTAAGGTCGCACTTCTTGGGCAGAATGTGTTTGTTAGCTTTACAAAGAGTAATCTTTTGTCAGTGTGTTTTTTTTCTTTTTTCTGAGTAAATTAAAATTCATTCCTTAGGAAATGCCAGTCGTGTTACCTTCCTGCTATTAAGTAGAATGGAGCTAATGAAAAGATGACCAGCCCACAGTAGCCTTAGATTTTTTTTTTTTTTTTTTTTTTTTTTTGGTTGTTTTTTTGTTTTGTTTGTTTTGTTCTTTTGAGATGGGTCTTGCTCTGTCATCAGGCTGGGAGTGCAGTGGTGCTATCTCGGCTCACTGCAACCTCCGCCTCCCGGATTCAATCGCTTCTCCTGCCTCAGCCTCCTGGGTAGCTGGGACTACAGGCATGTGCCACCTCGCCTGGCTAATTTTTTTGTGTTTTTAGTAAAGACAGGGTTTCACCCCATGTTAGCCAGACTGGTCTCGAAGTCCTGACCTCAGGCAATCCACCCGCCTTGGCCTCCCAAAGTGCTGAGATTACAGGTGTGAGCCACTGCGCCTGGCCTGGATTTTTTTTTTGTTTTTTTTTTTTGTTTTGTTTTGTTTTGTTTTTAGAATAGGTTTGACTCCCCATTCTGTGGCAACTGGCACAGCGTTAAGATTTGGATGGGTTTAGTAATTGGAAGATGCAGCTGTGAGTTAAATATCCTGGGGGAGACTCTTCTCGCCCGTCTTTGTGTGTGAGAGACTCACCCTTGCTGTAAGCCTATTTAAAAGTCAAGTAAAACCACACATTTGCACTTAAGGTGTCTTCCTTTCCCCTGAAGTCACTTCCTACATTGTCTCTAGTGGTTGAGGTGTCCCGATGGGAGTTGGGAAGCTGGAAAGTAAGGGATCATGGTTGTTTTACCTTTCAAGATAGACCAGATTAATATCCACAATATGCCTTGGGATCCTTGCATTTGTCCCAGTACTAAACCTGTATTATGTCTTTCTTGTTCCACTGTGTCAGACACTGGATCCAGGATAATGGACTTGCTTGTTTATGTGCATTAGTATCAAATTTAGTATAGTGTATGGTCCATTTCATATCTTTCTGCCTCCCAAAGGAGATTCTTGCTCAAGAATAAAATTTTGATGAGTTTCTCTTAGAAAACAATGTGAATATAAATGTAGCTATAACGACAACTTTACTGACTCCCTATGGGGTAGAATTCCCAGTAATAACAGATTTAGCATGTGGGCTGATACCTTTTTAGTATCACAGGGACAGCATTGTTTAGAGAAAGCCTTGACTCCATTTGAATAGCACGGAGGATGCCAGGAGGAAGGCCAAAGGGAAAGGAAACGGGAGAGCTGTTGGTTTGTCTCACCCCCACATCAGATGACAGGAAGTCGGAATTGAGATTGGCCACAGCAACCTGTTAAGGCCACATCTGTTTGAATAACTTAAAAGCTCTATAGAAACCAAGTAAGTTTTGGAGTAAGGAATTTAAGAAGAGGATGAGGAGCAGAGTGGTAAGCAATAGCTTGGAGTGAACATCCTGCCAGGAATAAATTTCTTCCTTGACCATCTGTATTCTTTGCTTGACTGTACCCTAGAGTATAAACTGTTTCAAAGCAACTGAGGTTGGTTAGTTACCCATAGCTGGATGATTTGTAGGACTGGCTGGGTTCCCCTGCCCTTTGTGAAACCAGCCTCAGTCGCATAGTTGTTCCACATTGTCCTAATGTTCAGTCACATCAGTCGTTGAAACTCTCAAGTGCTATGAAAGTATCACTAGCTGTGGTTTGATTAATGGTAGAGTTGCTCACAAGTGCAATTTGGGTCTAAGAATTAACTACAAAATCAAATAGGAAGATCCTCCAGTACTGTTTTTTTTGTTTGGTTGTTTGTTTGCATGAATACATGTGTGTTTGTTACTTTGTTTATTTTTGAGATAGGGTAGGCTTTGGCTTTTGGAGGGTGGATATGTGTTTCTAATGGAGTTATAGTTATTCACAAATGCTATTTCATTGCCAAGGAATTACAAATAAATAAATCAACACTATTTTTGAGCTTTTCAACAAAAGAAAAACAAATAGTGCTTGTAGGCCAGACAGCTGTTTGTAAGGTGTGGTTTTTTTGTTTGGTATTTTTGTGTTGGACAGATGCATAGCCATGACAATTCTAGTTCCCATTCCAAATACAGGCAAACAACTCTGTTTGCCAAATAAACTAACATAGCAGTTTAGAGGAAGGCAGGGGGCTGGGGTGAGAGATTTCATCCCTGGGGTAAATTATCTCCTGCTTTTGTCTCACACTTCAGGCTGAGTGGCCAACAGAATTCCCAGAGCATACTCATGGACTCTTCTTTCTCCACAGATACCACCTCCTCAAGCTCCTCCAGAAGTTTGGCAAGGTAAAGCAGTTTGACTTCCTCTTCCACAAGTCAGGTGCTTTGGAGGGACAGCCTCGAGGCTACTGTTTTGTTAACTTTGAAACTAAGCAGGTAATTAAGCTTTCTCACCATTTTATAGTATTTATCAAGCTCTGTCATCATTATTTGTGCATCTCTCTTGCCTACTAGAATAGCAGTTCTCTGTAGGCAAGAGCCATGTCTGATTCATCTGTGTGCCTTACATTGAGTCCTAAAAGAGATCCTCAGTAAACAAATGAATTAGTGACTTTCACAATTCTCTCTCCCTTGGCCAAGGTTTAAGGCAACTGACTGACCTACATTTTTGACCAAATGCATTGGGATGCCCACATTGAGCACATATACATCCCCTTCTCTATTCTCTTTTGTTTGTTGCTTTACTGGCTGGCCAACTGACAAAGCCTTCTTTTCTTTCAGTAGTTTTGCCTTCTGGTACAGAAACCTACCTGTGATGAGACACCCACAAAGACTCTTTTATTATTTCTTCTCAAGGTCTCAGAACAAATGCATATAAATTTTAATGTATGTAGAAGAGAGCATTCACCTTCAACCATGATATATACATGGATCTCCTTGTATTAAAATTTAGTCCTTGAAGTGGAAGTGCATTGATAAAGAAATTGAATTTGATTGTTAATAAATGTAGAGATGCTGCATAGTACTTATAAATTTATTCATCATATGTAAGAACATCGCATAGTTAATGTTATGTTAATAATTTGGGCCTGGCTCACACCTGTGATCACAACTACCCAGGAGGCTGAGATGGGGAGATTGTTTGAGACCAGCCTGGGCAACATAGTGAGACCCTGTCTCTAAAAAAAATTTTTTTAATTATGTGTGATGGTGCACCTATAGTCCTAGCTACTTGGGAGGCTGAGGCAAGAGGATCACTTGAGCCCAGGAATTCAAGGCTGCAGTGAGCTATGATCACACCACTATACTCCATCCAGCCTGGGCGACAGAGCAAGACTCCATCTCATAATAATAACAATAATTTGTAGGAGTGTTTTTCTTTATTCTGAAATTAATGTGTGAATATTATAGATGAAAATATAGATAACTGGCCGGGTGCAGTGGCTCACTCCCGTAATCCCTGCACTTTGGGAGGCCGAGGCGGGCAGATCACAGGGTCAGGAGATCGAGACCATCCTGGCTAACATGGTGAAACCCTGTCTCTACTGAAAATATAAAACAAATGAGCTGGGCCTGGCGGCGGGCGCCTGTAGTCCCAGATACTCGGGAGGCTGAGGCAGGAGAACGGTGTGAACCTGGGAGGCAGAGCTTGCAGTGAGCCGAGATCGCGCCACTGCACTCCAGCCTGGGCAACAGAGTGAGACTCCATCTCAGAAAAAAATAGATAGATAGATAGATAACTGAGAAAGAAAATGTAAATCACTTGGCCTAATACGCAGAAATAATCACTGTTAACATTTAGTCATATATCTTTCCAGTCTTTTTTTGTTTCTTCACATTCACACACACATAAACACACATTATGCAGTGTTGCAACACAAACAGAATCATGTTATCATGTTTATCATTCAAAGTATACTAAAATTTTCTACCATTTAATCACATCAAGATACCATTCTGTATCTTGATATTGTGGTTTCACTGGTGTTTGTATGTACCTGTGTGTGTGGGGAGGTAAAATCATTGATCTGTATCTGAGATTTGGGCATTTTATGATTGTATGTGACTTAGACTGCGTTTAAAACTAATCATTTTGATGACTACATAATGTGAATATATAATATTTGACTAGTCCCCAATTGTTAGCTATTTGGGTTGTTTCACTGGTATTTGGGTTGATTCACTAGTATAAATATCACAAGAGTGAGTATTTTACAGCTCTAATTATGTATATTTGCCACATTTGTGGAGATGGAATGGCATCATCAAAGTCCATGCATAGTTTTCTTTTCTTTTCTTGTTTTTTTTTTTTTGACAGAGTTTCACTCTTGTTGCCCAGGCTGGAGTGCAATGGCACGATCTCAGCCCACCGCACCCTCTGCCTCCCGGGTTCAAGCGATTCTTCTGCCTCAGCCTCCCGAGTAGCAGGGATTACAGGCATGTGCCACCACGCCCAGCTAATTTTGTATTTTAATAGAGTCAGGGTTTCTCCGTGTTGATCAGGCGGGTCTCAAACTCCTGACCTCGGGTGATCCGCCCGCTACAGCCTCCCAAAGTGCTGGGATTACAGGTGTGAGCCACTGTGCCCAGCCTATAGTTTTCTTAATACAGCTGCCAGATTGTCTTCAAGAAATGATATGTCAGTATGTTCTGAGATTGTATGGTAGTGTCATTTCTCCTTGCCAGTGCTGGGTATTTTTTATTTCCTCTAATTTTTTAAAATATGATAGCCAATAAGTAATACATTGTTACTCTAATTGTTCAAGTATTTTGAGTGAAGTGAAATAATGCACTATATAATTAGCATTCTTTTTTTTTTTTTTTTTTTTTTAATACGGTCTTGCTCTGTTACCTAGGCTGGAGTGCAGTGACACAATCATTACCCACTACACCCTTGACCTCTGGGTTCAAGTGATGCTCCCACCTCAGCCGCTGCAATAGCTGGGACTACAGGCACATGCCAGCATGCCTGGCTAATTTTTGCATTTTTTGTAGAGACGGCGTTTCACCATGTTGCCCAGTCTGGCTTCAAACTCCTGGGCTCAAGCAAACTGCCCTTCTGTGCCTCCCAGAGTGCTGGGATTCCAGGTGTGAGCCACCACACCTGGCCAGCATTTTTAAATATTTTATTCTTTCTTAATGATAAAATGAAGTGCAGTGATAATTCCTTTTTTTTTTCTTCTTCTTTTTTTGTCCCGAGACACGGTCTCTCTCTGTCATCCAGGCTGGAGTATAGTGGCACGATCACAGCTTAGTGCAACCTCAACTTCCTGGATTCAAGTAGTCCTCCCATCTCAGCCTCCCAGGTAGCTGGGACCACAGGCACACACAACCACACCAGCTAATTTTTGTATTTTTTGTAAAGTCAGGGGTTCATCATGTTGTCAGGCTGATCAAACTCCTGAGCTCAAGCAACCTGCCTGCTTCAGCCTCCCAAAGTGCTGAAATTACAGGCGTGAGCCACTGTGCCCAGTCTGAGAATTGTTGCAGACAAGTAAAATCAGTGGTCATGTTTGGGCATAGATGTTAGTTTAAAAACACTGGAGTAGAATACAGAGCCTAGTTTATATTTCTGGCTCTTTTATTTATTAACTTTGAGCAAGGCTCTTAACTTCTTTTGGCCTCGATTTTCCATCTAAGAAAGGAAAATAAAAATACATATCCTTCTTAACTTATGGGAAGTTGGGAGAATAGATGAAAGTATAAGAAAACATAGTGGGCATTTAATATTTTCGAATATATGAAAACATTTGAAATAATGTATACAGGTAGAAAATTATTTTAAAACATTTAAAATAAAATATTTAAAATAAAATGCCCCTGCTGGCAACTGCTGCTACTTTGGAACTAATAGAGTGCCCTCTATAAGTTTTTATTCACCAAATGAAGCTTAAAAGAATAAAATGTTTCTTACCTGACACTCTAGCTTTGTGTGCTGTAGTGGGGCAAGGATGATTAGTGAATATCCAATGCCTACTACACAGTGAGAACTCAGTAAATATTTGTTAAATGTCATACTGGTAAGTTCTGTAGGAACAGGAGAATCACCAGTAAAACCAGATTGGAATGCCTACTGGCTTCTATAGCCTCTCCTTGCTCCCTGGGACATCCTACTCCTCCTCTGTTCCTTAAGCATTTCTTCACCCTCACTAAACATGGGTTACACTTGGCCGAATGTCTCATGGATGCAAATGGGGCAAAGAAGGTTTGGCAGGATGGAAAGTACAGCCAGGTTTCCTGGGAATGACCCAGAGTGACTGTTAGCCAGCTTCAGGAATTCCTTTCAACCATATTACTCCTGTGTCTAATGGGGAAAGGGTCAAGGAACTTTCGGTTCTGAAAACCAGGTGCATAGATTGACTCACACAGATACCTTGCTAACGGTCTCTTTGACTCACTCCTGCTTTTTCCGGCCTAGTTTCCTTGACTCCCATGCCCTTTAAAGCAATTATTCCTCACTATGAATCCAGAGAGTACACCCTAGTCGAGGATATGGTTCAAGGGCCCTTGCGGGGAGTACAGTTTCTTGACATAGGAGGTGCTACCCTAACTAATGGAAGTGTATATATGGCTGTCACATAATGGGAACAGCACTATTACTAGCATATGTTAGGTGCATATCATATACTTCATGCTTTATATTCTTTGAGTCCTCACAGCAACCACTGAGGAATAAGTATCCATATTATCTATTAAAAATTATATATTATTTATCTATATTTTACAGTTGACAAAGCTAGAGATACTTAAGTGACCTGCGAAATATCATACTGCCAACAAATGACAGACCAGGATTTGAATTTTTGTCTGACTGACTTAAAAATTCACACCCTTAGCCAGGCACAGTAGCTCACGCCTGTAATCCCAGCACTTTGGAAAGCCAAGGTGGGCAGATCGTGAAGTCAGGAGATTGCAACAGTCCTGGCCAACATGGTGAAACCCCGTCTTTACTAAAAAATACAAAAAAATTAGCCAGACATGGTGGTTCACGCCTGTAGTCCCGGCTACTCAGGAGGCTGAGGCAGGGGAATCGCTTGAACCCTGGAGGCGGAGATTGCAGTGAACTGATAGCGCACCATTGCACTCCAGAGCCTGGCGACAGAGCAAGACTCTGTCTCGAAAAAAAAATGCCCTTTTTAAAATTCTGCCTTGTAAAATTGTAAACCCTTGCCAGTTATTTACCAAAAACAATTTGTTAGAAACAGAGCCATCAAAGCTAGTGAGGCCCTGTGAGAATACATATAGCTAGTTAAGCACTTCAGTTTTTAACTAACATTTGTCCCTTTCCTGGACAGGAAGCAGAACAAGCCATCCAGTGTCTCAATGGCAAGCTGGCCCTGTCCAAGAAGTTGGTGGTGCGATGGGCACATGCTCAAGTAAAGGTATGTCTGAGAGGCTAGAAAGGCATCAAGCCTCATCCTAAATAAGCCTTCTGAAAGACGGTTGTCCACTTACCTGTTTATGCCCCAATCTCTTCACGCCAGAAACAGCCATACTTCAGGCTCCTACTTGTATCTGCCATGTGTGTTGCCAGATTTTTCTTTTGAGAACATCTCAGGAGGGATTAAGTTCCTTGGTTATTTCTCTCCACATGCCCACAGATCCTGGTTTTGATTTTCTCATGTGGCTAATAATTACTACGCTCAGACCTGTGTCATTTCTTTGGGTGGAGGGTTCTTTGGAGGAAAAAAAATGTATTTATTTTTAAAATCAGTTGCCATAGGCATTATTAGACTCTTCCCAGCCTCTGACTCTGGAGAGTTTGAATTTGTTTATTCTAAATGCTTGAGAAATGGGTAGTTTGTATGAGTGCTTAAAGCACTGGGATCTCCTTACTCCAGAAATCTTGGGAGTTACCAGGGTGTGGGTTCATGGGGCTTTGCAGTGCCTGTATTGTGTTTAAGTCCTGAGAAGCAGTAGGCTGCCCTGTGCATTCTGTAATTAGTCTCTTGGGAGAATGCACTAGAAGAGCTTCAGCCATTAAAAAAAACAAAACAAAACAAATGGCATTCTGTTCCAGCTGGCACAGAGGTGGTAAAGTGTGTTGACTGGAGCGTTCCCAAGAGTTGATCTGCCTCCTTCTGCAGTGGGGACTTGAAAAACCTGCGTGCACAAAGATTTGTGACAGTTTTGAGTTGGAACTGAAATCTTTAGCTCTAAGCATGGTTTTTGATCAGAGACTCTCTAACCCCCTCCCCAAACAAACTTCCCAGTAAAGAGTCACAGAGACTAAACAGACATTTAAACTCAATGTCCAAGCTGAAAAACTAAGTTCAGATACTTTACATCCTTCTGAGTATTCCAGGTAATCACAGAGCCTTCTCAATTTCTAGGACACGTTTCCTTAAAAATAGAAACAACAAGGAGAATTACCAAATGCTTTTTTACTCAAGGGAAAATCAAGTCTCATTTACCAAACTCGTTTTCTCGTTCTGCATCTCATTGAAAAGGCATGCAAGAGAAATCATTCTCCATTCCTGTCTTTCATTTGAAAATCTCTTTGCCTCACGGTTCTCTTCTCCTATAAATCTTTTTTGACCAGAGGCTCTTGATTGCTCTTCAATATTATATTTACTTTTTACAAGAAGTATGTAGTTATCTGGCTAGGGCATGGTGGCTCATGCCTGTAATCCCAGCACTTTGGGAGGCTGAGGCAGGAGGATGGCTTCAGCCCAGGAGTTCAAGGCCAGCCTGTGCAACATAGTGAGACCCTGTCTTTACTGTTTCTAATAAAATTTTCAAAGAAAAAAAAAAGTATGTAATTATCTGACATCAAATTAAACTACTACTTTACTGTAGAATGTTTTCTGTATCAACAACTGAAAGCTGTTACAACTTTTGTTCTTCACTCAGGCCTGTTAAGAGTTAAATATTATGCTCAGTTGGTACTTTGCAAAATTTAAAGGTTTTTTTGTTTTTGAGATAGGGTCTGGCTCTGTCACCCAGGCTGGAGTGCAGTGGCAAGATCTTGGCTCACTGCAACCTCTGCCTCCCAGGCTCAAGCAATCCTCTCACCTCAGACTCCTGAGTAGTTGGGACTACAGGCATGTGCCAGCATGCCTGGGTAATTTTTGTTTTTTGTTTTCTTTAACAATAGAGACAGGGTTTTTGCCATGTTGCCTAGCCTAGTCTCAAACTCTTGAGCTCAAGCAGTCTGCCCACCTGAGCCTCCCAAAGTGCTGGAATTAGAGGCGTGAGCCACCGTGCCTGGCCAGTTTAAAGTATTTTTAATAAAATAAATATTGTAAGAGGCGATATGTGACAGTTAAAATAAGAATATAAGAAGGCAACCCTCCTGTGTGTTTGTACCATCTGAGAAATTGAAAGTTGACACTTTTTTCCTATCAAATAAGAAGGAACTGATGACTAGATGGAAGCATCTTTTTCTAAACTTACAGCTTTTAGGCCAAAACTATGTGACGTTTTTCATTAATTCTAAATGTAAAGTAGTCCTAAAATTGTCTGGAAGTAAGATGATGCACTGACAGTATTAGTTTCTGAACCCACGCACTACAGTAAAGGGCTGGTTTCTGCCCAAGTGAAGTAATTTCTCTATTTCTCATTTTCAGAGATACGAACATAACAAGAATGATAAAATTCTTCCAATCAGTCTTGAGCCATCCTCAAGCACTGAGCCTACTCAATCTAACCTCAGGTAAGATGATGTGCTATAGAAAGACATGGTAATTCAGGAGCTTCAGCCATTTCATTATTCCATGTCTTCATAAAATAGTGAGTCTTCAGACTCTTAGAATTTATTAATTTGACAAGAGATGTGTTCAGTTAGTCTCCAGAATGTATACATTTCCTCTCCTTCCATCCACCTAAGGTCATGTAGTCCCCATTTACAGAATCATTCCCTCAAAAAAGACTGAGTGTAGCTACTACACATCAACCGTTGTGCTTGGCACTGGAAATGCAAAGACAGATCAGTCATTATCCTAAAAACAAGCATTTTAATAAGGCCTTGGGTCTCTTGGGCGTTTGTCATTATATACTAATTTTTACCCAATCTTAAGTTCCCTTATACAAAATTTTGGTTTGCAGATATTTGATTCTGTGTACCATTGCAACAGCCATAACAGTTTTGGTTCTAGTTTGTACGAATTGTTAGTTATTTCTTTGAAGTTTAAAACAGGAGAACTAAGGGTTGGGTAGAGGAAGGGGAAGTTAAGTGGATGGTTGAGCAGAAGTAGAAGGTGGGTTTTTTGTTTGTTTGTTTTGTTTTGCATTGTAGCCTAGGGAGACATTTTAGCAATAACAATAGCCAGGATTTATTGAGCTTACTCTGAAGCAGGCACTGTGCTAAACATGTTACATGCAGTATGTCATTTACTTATGGCTGAGATCACACAGATGGCAAATAACAGTCAGGATTCAAAGCCAGGTCTATGAGACTTCAAAATTTAGTCTTGTAGTTACTATTTCAAAGAAGCCCCAGGTCATAAGTGCAGGACTAAAGCCTATTCCGGGGTTGGGGAAGACAATATGTGAAGGAGCATCAGTGATACTTAAGGATCAGTAACCAACAATCCTAAAGTCAGGGAAGTGATGCCTGTTTGGGTGGAGCACCAAGCAGGGGAATAAATGCCTTTCTTGTTATATTACCTGCACCAAGCAAAACAGATTTATAAGCATCTCATTAAACCTAAGGGAAGGTGTTCCTGAAATGTTTTCAGGAATGGTAAATTGGTAAATTTAAATTAATTTTATGGTTACTCATTTAAGTTTAATATTTTTTTTTATTTTTGCTCTAGGGAATTAAGTGACTTCTATAGATTCACTGGGAGCATATATCCACTGTGTTATTTTCCTCATGAGATTTGAACCTCCTTGATCACAGATTGATCTCCATGAAGGTTTTCATAAATCTAACTCCTTTTGGAAAGAGATGACTGCATTTGTGCTTGATGGTCTTCATGTTACAATGAACATGTCTTTAGTTTCTTATGATTTGTATATGCCACTTGTTTACAAGATAGCCTAGGGTTTTCCATCTTTTTATCCAGAAGACCGCAGCTTACATCTCTCTATTAACATCTATGCCTAATGAGAGAAGGTTGCTTCCCTGTGACTCATACAAAATCAGTGACCGGCTGTGCCATTAATGGAAGAGGGGCCAGAATGCATCTCGGTAATACATCAGTGTTCTTTTTATTGTAACTTAGTTTTTAAATTTCTTGCCCATGTATACCTTTTGAGGATCTCCAAAAGGCCACGTATACACTCCCTCCAAGTTTCTCTCACTGGCTATAGACAGTTAACAGCTTCAAGAATGGAAAATGAAGGTAGCCATAGGCCAAAAACTACCTACTCCCTGAGTGCTCTGCATTCAGGTCCAGGGATAGCAATGATCTCAATCAAAAGCAAATTCCTCACCGCTTCTCTAGGATCTCCTCTCCCTTCCTGTGTAATATAGGACTATTCAGCTCTGGATAGAGAAGAAAAAATGAGAGCTTTAGTGATGAGTTGAATTCTCACTGCAATTTGTTAACTGTGTGAACCTTGATCATATCACTACCTCTGCATTTGTTTCTGTATCTGTAAAACATGGATGATAACCCATGTAGAGCCATTGCAAGGATTAAAAACATTATAAGTAGGTGAAGTGCAGTGGCTCATGCCTGTAATCCCAGCATTTGGGGAGGCTGAGGCAGGAGGATTACTTGAAGCTAGGAGTTCAAGACCAGCCTGGACAACGTAACGAGACTCCATCTCTACAAAAAAAGTTAAAAAAATCAGCTGGATGTGGTGGTGTATGCCTGTAGTCCTAGCTACTCGGGAGGCTGAGGCAGTAAGGTTGCTTGAGCTCAGGAGTTCAAGGTTTTAGTAAGCTATGATGGCACCACTGCACTCCAGCCTTGGTGGCAGAACAAGACCCTGTCTAAAAAAAACAAAAACAAAAAACAGTGTAAGTAAAATGCTGGGCACTGTGCCTGGCTCATTGTAAGCACTTTGTAAATGATAGTTTTTATTAACACACATTCATCAATAAAAAGAGACTGTATAGGATTTCCAGAATGGTTTCTTTCCATTTTTATTCAGTGATTCAGGTGAAACCTGGGCTTTTGAGTCAGTTTGTATTCAAATCTCTGCTCTGTCATTTACTCGCTGTGTAATATTGGGCAAATGAACCTTTCTGTGCCTCAGTTACAACATCTGCAAAATGAGGAATTTAACCTATTTTATAATGTTGTTTTCAATTCTACAAGAATTATTTTTAGTACCTACTCTCTGCCAAGCATTAAGGTGCTGAACAGTGTCTGCGTCTGAGGATTAAATGTAAAAATACATGAAGTACTCCTAACAATGTCTGGGTTTATGTTAAAAACTTAATAGATGGCCAGGCGCGGTGGCTCACGCCTGTAATCCCAGCACGTCGGGAGGCCGAGGCTGGCGGATCACGAGGTCAGAAGATGGAGACCATCCTGACTAACACAGTGATATCCCATCTCTACTAAAAATACAAAAACTTAGCCGGGCGAGGTGGCAGGTGCCTGTAGTCCCAGCTACTCAGGAGGCTGAGGCAGGAGAATGGCGTGAACCCGGGAGGTGGAGCTTGCAGTGAGCCGAGATCGCACCACTGCACTCCAGTCTGGGTGACAGAGTAAGACTCCATCTCAAAAAAAAAAAAACAATAGATGGCTCAGACTTGATCTCTTTGTTAGAATGAGAGAATTAGTTACATATGTAAAATGTTTAAATGTTTGTAATTTAGTGTCTTATTGCTTCTCTAATATTCCCAAGAGGCTCAAAGAGATGAACTATACAGGTATTTTCTGCAGGTATTTAGGCCCACTCTGATCCTCTGCTATTCTTTTTCCAGTGTCACTGCAAAGATAAAAGCCATTGAAGCAAAACTGAAAATGATGGCGGAAAATCCTGATGCAGAGTATCCAGCAGCGCCTGTTTATTCCTACTTTAAACCACCAGATAAAAAAAGGACTACTCCATATTCTAGAACAGCATGGAAATCTCGAAGATGATGGTTGTGAATTACTGTAGCAGCAAAAGCAAATTGGTCTCCACACCTAAAATCGTCTGCCTTTGTACTTTGTAGATGTGAATGGCACTATTCAACGGAGCACAATCCCATGTTAGCATTTGGTAACAATGTTTTTGGATGTTCTTATGGATGTTTTTTCCCTGCACTATGTATGGAATTGAGCATCATCCAGAATAAATAGGATTGTATCCCAAATTGTGATTGGAACCCTGGGATGCTCTGATTGGCTAGTTTGTTTGGATTTGTAACTCCAGAAACATTCGTAGTGTGCCAGACCCAAAGGCAAATACACAAAATGTTATTACTTAAATCAGGAAACTAAATATATTAATGTCTATTAAAAAATTGAGCATTTTTCTACGCTTATGTGTCTTGACAACACAAAGAAAAAGTAAAACGGAGGGAAGTGAGAGACAGATTTTAAATCATGTTCAGAACTGTTGTTCCAGAATTTACTATGGCAGTCCCTCCAACTGGACTGAAAAAGAGAAAGTTCTTGGCAAAAAGGAGCTGATTCTTTGAACAAATGTTGTGGTAATCTGTTTAAGAATTATGCTTATTGTTTCAAAATCCCAACTAGGAAAACATGGTGTATATCTTAAAGTTGTTCGTGTTAAAACTAGAATCAAATTTAATATTTTATACCACAACACAAGTTCTATTTGGAAATTGAACTTTTATTCTATAGCAATCATTTTTTTCAAATCTAGATAACCTTGCCTTCTATAATAACAAATGTTGCTATTATCATGGGACTTTTAAAATTACATTTATTGCATGGGATTGTTTTTATAGCATGAGAATGTTCTGTTTGGAATTATATCATGGTCAGTCTAAATAGAAAAAGCAAAATTTCTTTGAAAACCTAAACATGCTATATTGGTCACTATCAAACATACAATTTTCTAATAATTGTGTAGCGGTCTAAGTGGAAGAGATTGCATTAACTTGTGCAGGACGAGGAGAGGACATGCAGTGGGCACAGAAAGTCAATGGAACAGACACCACTCTGGCACCAAGACTGTGATGACTTTGTGTGGTAGGTAGTTTTAAAGGACTGCATGCCTTGGAAATGATTCTTCACTTGAAGAACATACTTGCCTCTAGATATTTCACTCTAAGCATCCTAAATATAACAATAGAGAAAGATAAGTCAACCAACAGATTTGGGGATGTGTTTCTTCAGCACATTTTGGCATTTTGGTCATTTTGGTGCCAAGTTTGACATACTGTTTAATTGGGCAGCACCTTTGCTCCTTTACCAGGTATGTATCACTTCGTTACTCCAGGTGCCATTCTTGGTGATTACAGACTGTTTATCACTATCATTGTTAGCAAGAGGAAGCTTTCATTATAGGAACTTAACACCTTCCCATGAGTATAAATGAATTTAAGACATTTGAATCAAAACTTCAGTAGAGGGAGGTTTTAGAATTCATAAAACTGGTTCAATGAAATTATTTTTACTTTTCCCAAGGTTAGTCTTTTTAAATATCTCTAGACATCAAATACTTTCTGTATGTGTTAGCTGTGTCTGTCTATGATGCAAGTAACTCTCCTCCTATTTGGGGGATAGTTCAGAGAGGTAGGAGCATTATCTCCCATTTTTCTGGTGACTTCTTGGAGTGTAGAATTCACCATTTTATCCATAAGTCTTCAAAGGGTAATGGTGGAGTAGAACTTACATAATGCAAAATAGTCTTCTATTTTTAATAGGAACTTAGAAAAAAACTTAATATATAGAGTTGTTTCCTTTAGAAACCAGAGCTATTTATTTGTATTTAAAGCATTGTTTATTATTTGTACTGATTCTTATCCCTCTGTGAATAAATGTAAGATGGTGTCTGTGTGGTTATATCTTCTCTCGTTCACTTAATGGCATAGACTGCAGTTCTCTGACAGGCTTGTTTCCACTCAGGACTCTGGCCAGCATGTCCAGGTCGGGTGCTGCTTCTAAGTGCCTTCTCTGCAGAGGGTTCTGGCTAGAGAGTCAAACTCAGAGGTAACTTTACCCTTTATGCCTGCCTACCTCTGTTGTTAGAAATGAGAAGAGAGACCAGCTGTTTCCACTGCAAATGTCAATATTTGAAAAGAAGTTGTTAATGGAAATTTCTGCAAGCATCATACTATGTTTAGTCTCTCATAGTAGAGATTTCAAAAGAATAAATGTATGTATCATAAATATGCTGAAAGCAGTCTGGTGAAAGGTTTTTAAATTTCAGGTGTTAACTTGGTCAACTCTTTGTTAGGAGGTTGTCTGTACTTAAGGTAAAATTTTTCTTTGGTTTACTGGTTAATTATTTTGGTTTGCTAAAATTGTGTCACTTATAATTTGGGTTTATATACAAGAGTGAAGAAGGAAATATTGAGGAGAGAGGTATGAACTATTTTCTTCATCTCAATTCCTATTTTATCAAATCCAAAATGTAATCCTAACCAGTTGATTTTCTATATATCTCAGTACTGGGGAGGAGTATCACATGAGGAAAGATTTTTCAAAGCATGTCAGCTGAGGCACAAGAATCGCTTGAACCCAGGAGGCAGAGGTTCCAGTGAGCCGAGATTGTGCTGTTGCACTCCAGCCTGGGCGACAGAGTGAGACACCATCTCAAACAAAAACAAAAACAAAGCATGTCAAAAATCATTAGTACAAGTGGTATGAAACCAGGTATTCTGTAGCTCTGTCTCTTATTTATTAAGATATGCACAGTTTCCTGAATCAACAAATATATCTGTGATTCTTTTATACTACTATATAAAAGAATAGGAGTAATTCTTGCTTTATAAATTAAATGTTAAAGATTTTCCTATATGTAATCATTTATTCCTAAAATATGATTTAGTCCCAGCATGTTTATCCTTGTTTTCTCTTTTTCTCTCCAGCTCTTATCTAGTCTTTCAACAAATCCTATCAACTCTACCTTCCAAATGCGTCTTGAATCCAGCCATCCCACCACCTCCAACACCACCACCATTTTTGTTAAGCCCACTATCACATTTTTGTTAAAGCCACCATCATCTCTTCCCTGGACTACTACAATACCTTCCTAATTATCTCCCTGCCTTTGCTATTGATTCTTTAGGGTCCATTTTCCACACAGTAGCCAAAGCGATTTTTAAACAGTTATTTTTAAAATGTGATTCTCTTCTTGGTGGCTTTCCATCACCAAAATTCAAAGACCTGTAAGGCCCTAATGACATGTCCCTCACTACATGTCTGACCCAATAGCCTGCTGTTCTCCCCTTGCTCACTGTGCTCCAGCCACACTGGCCTTCTTGCTATTCTTTGAATACAAGGGAGCTTCTACTTGAAGGCATTTACATTGGCTGTTGCCCTAGCTTAGAATGCTCTTTCTCCAGATAGCCGCAGAGCCCACTCCCTCACCTGACTCGTCTCTGCTCAAATGTTAATGATCAAGAGGCAGTCCCTGGCCTCCCTTTTAAAATTAAAACCCTGTCACTCTCCAATCCTTTCCTCACCATTTTCTCAAAAGCACTTACCCCTAACCAACATTATATCTAAATTTTTTTTGTCTCTTTTTATTGGAATGTAAGTTTCATGTAAGCAGGAACTCTATATCACTGCTGTACCCTCAGCATTTAAAACAATGGCTGTACATCATACATGCTCAATAAATATTTGTTGAATGAACTACAAGAATTCTGGTATTTGAGAGCCGAAGGGCCTAAAGAGACCATCTCATATAGCCCCCTCATTGTCCAGATGGGACAAATGGGAACCCAGAGAGACACAGTGATTTGGCCAAGGTCACATGGTTAATGGGGGAGCTTTAGGTAGAACCCAGGCCTGCAAACATCTAGTCCAGTGTTCAGCAAACGCCTCTGCCACCTCATTTTGTATGCCTACAATTTAAGAATGTTGTTTTGTTTTTTTTTCATTTTCAAGTGGTTGAGAAAAAAAGTTACATGTATATATACACACTATATTGTGACATGAAAATGACATGAAAGTCATATCTCAGTGTATGTAAAGTAATATTAGAACACAGCCATGCCTAAGCATTTACATGTGGCTGTTTTCCCCATGTAATAGAAGAGTTGAATAGTTACAATGAAGACTGTGGCCTACAAAACCTAAAATATATACTATCAGTTCCTTTACAGGAAAAATTTGCCGAGCCCTACTCTAAACCATATTCCATGACTGGAAATGTGTTTTCTAAACCACTGTAGTCAAAATTCTGGTATTAATGCAGAGAATAAAAGCAACAGATGTCAGAATGATGTGCATGAATATTGTTTCTTAGTGTCTCTGACCCCTTATACATCTTTTGGGATAGAGAACTGGCTATGCCAGCCCTAGTGGCATCACTGTACTGCTGAAGGCTATCAATGTGGGCTAAATCCTCTCATTGTCTCCGTAAGGAAACTAAGGCCGTAAGAACTTGGGCATCAGACTTGTAGCCCCAGCTATGTAAGCAGATTTGTCAGGATTCCCAGCTCAAGTAACAAAAGCCCTACTCCAACACCCTTACAATAGAACGTGTATTGGTTCATGTAACTGAAAAGTCCAGGTGTTCAATGATATGATTAGGAATCTGTCTATTTCTTGATTGTGTTTTCCTCTGGGTTAGTTTCATTCTCAAGCAGGCTCTTCTTTGTGGTCTCTAGAGAGGTCTTTTGAATCAGTGGTTAAAAGAAAAAAACAAAACCCCAAAAAAACAGATCTGTCGAAATTTATCTCAGTACGCAGGTCTGTATCTTTTTTCCTCTGCATGCAGTCTTACTTGGCTAGGATTACTGATTATGCTGAATGACATTTAATTTTTACATACCCTGTGACTTATCTAAACTGGAAGTATAATTTTAAAATTTTGCCTTAAAAAAATAAAACAAATTATGTATTCCTTGTCTGAAAACAGGTCTATCCCATTTGAGAAGCTTTCTGGTGAGTGACCTCATCAGAAGGAAGGTTACTCATTCCTGAAACAGATGGCATTTGCCATGTGTGAAGCATGGAGGGTATAAAGATGATGAGGCAGGAGCCCTGTGCACTGTGATGTGCCATGATAAAGGGAAGACTCAGCAGCTTCAAGATGCCAGAGGATGGGAACCAGGCTGGGAACGGGACACGGTGACATAGGTGATTTCCCCAGAGCTGAGTGGCCAGTGTTTAATAAGCTGCGTAAGGGGTTTAAGGGGAACGTTGAACAAAGAACAAAGCCCCAAAGTGAGAGAAATTGAGATATAATCCAAGTAAGGAGTTAAGATACTTCCAAATACCTAGACCAATAGGATAAGCCAGGTTTATGATGCCTTCTACAGATCAGTCCCACTAGGCATTCTCCTAACCAGACTAAACTGTGCACCCCAAACATGATGGACTCTCCTGGATTCCCCTGTCCTTGTACAAGATGTGCCTTCTTCCTGGGAAGTCCCTTCTGCCCACCCCCATCACTTGTCTAACAGATATGTTCCCACCCATGCTCATTCCTCTAAAGCAGTTAATTGTCTTTCTGCGTCTTAACTACCTGGGTCTGTTTTCGCACTTATCACTACATATGATGTGCTTTATAATTTAAAAAATGATTCTCACTGAAAGTAAGATGAGTTTCAGGGGCAAATTATCTCCCAGAAAGCAAACAAGTCAACTCTCTTCTCATAGATGGAGTGAATTCCAGCTGCTGTAAAATCTCCACTTCCAGGGATTCAGCTGCTATCCCTATCCTGATATCTCTGAAATTCCTTTTCCTAGATCCAGGCTCTCTTCTGAGCTGCAGACCCATATGTCCTGGTCACTCCTGGGCCCCTCCACTTGAATATTCCCCGGGTACATTAACTCAAAACCGAGCTCATTGATCCCTCTTGCCCTTCCTCAATTCCTCCCGTGTTCCGTGTCATTGGGAAAAAATAAATAAAAAATTAGAAACCTGAGAGTTATCTTGGACATTTTCCACTCCCCTACTCCCTATATCCAGTCTCCTCAATGTTATATAGCTGATATTATATATTATACATGTGTATGTATTTATACCATGTATACTACATATATATGATTCTATATAACATCATGTATAACCTTAATATGTAAAGTTGACCAGACATGGTGGCTCACGCCTGTAATCCCAGCACTTTGGCCGAGGCAGGCGGGTCACTTGAGGCCAGGAGTTTGAGACTAGCCTGGCAAAATAGTAAAGCCACATCTCTACTAAAAATACAAAAAATTGACTGGTGGCGGTGGCTCACACCTGTAATTCCAGCACTTTGGGAGGCCTAGACAGGCAGATCACCTGAGGTCAGGAGTTCAAGACCAACCTGACCAACATGGAGAAACCCCATCTCTACCAAAAATACAAAATTAGCTGGGTGTGGTGGTGCATGCCTGTAATCCCAGCTACTTGAGAGGCTGAGGCAGGAGAATCGCTTGAACCCAGGAGGCGGAGGTTGCGGTGAGCCAAGATCACGCAATTGCACTCCAGCCTAGGCAACAAGAGCAAAACTCCATCTCAAAAAAACAAAAACAAAAAATTAGCTGGACATGGAGGCACACACCAGTAATCCAGTTACTCAGGAGACTGAGGCACAAGAATCACTTGAACCCAGGAGGCAGAGGTTGCAGTGAGCCGAGATGGTGCACTCCAACCTGGGCAACAGAATGAGACTCTGTCTCAAGAAAAAAAAAAAAAAGGTAAAGTTGATTAGGAAACTGGATGTGTTGTAGATATATGCATATGATCATATATAACATAATAAAGTAAAATAATAAACTTTTAATTATATTATTTCTGTTCATCCTCCTTGTTCCTGCAGCTTCCTCATCCCTTGTCCCTTAGATTATTAGTTAATAAACCTTCAGTATTGCTGCAATCAAGTACTTACCCCTTCAAATCTATCTTGAAACCAACTACTTAAGTAATCTTTCCAAGTCTCCAACTTCACCATGTCATCTTCATGCTTACAAGCCTTTGGTGGCCCCTCATAGTTCCTATTTTGAAGTTGAAATTCCTTAGCATTCTATAGAAGACTATTTGTGAGGCTATTTGTAAGCTGCATCTACCCTCTGCTGTAAAAAGATTAATAGGGGAGATTTATTTTGAATAGTGTGGTCAGGGTAGAATTCTCTGAGGAGGGAACATCTAGCACCTTGAGGATCCCCACTTAGCTAGTGCCTTCTGTGTGCCCATTCCCTCAACTTCTTAGTGATAACAGTAGTAACAATGATAACAATGGCTCTTGGTGGTGAAGAATTTAACTCGTTGATGCGTCGTGGTCTCCTGGTATCGTCACAGCACTTGTCAATGGGTTATCTAATAATGCCCATTTTATGGTTGAGGAAACTAAGGCTCATAGATTTTGTGACTTGCCTTTGGCCCCCCAACCAGTGTGCAACAGGGTCAGGTCATCAACGTAGGCCACCTGGCTCCAAGGCTGGAATCCTTAACCACTGTGCTGTGCAACTCCTGCAGGATGCTGCTTCCTGTGTCACTGTAGGCTTATAGACTCCAGCTTCCAAGATGAATCTAAACTCCTCAACACTCAGCCCCCTACAATCTGGCTCCTGTCTACCTCCCCAGCCTCATCTCCCTTTGTTGCCCCAGCCAACACTAACTGGGCAGTCACTCTTCATCCTGGTCCAGGTCTCTTCTGCGCTTGCCTGTCCACACTTACTCATCCTTCAGGATTTATCTGAAACGTCACCTCCTTAGGAAGCCTTCCTGATCCACCACCCGTAAGTGCCCCTCCTCCTTGCTTCTATAACACCCTCTGTAGCACCTGTCACATTGCACTGAGTTGCTGGCTTTCTTCTCTCTTAATAGACAGGGGGCTCCTCAAGGGCAGGGACAAGGACAGCTTCCTGTATTTCCTGGGCCTAGTGTGGAACCTGGTATGGAGTAAATGCTTCACAAATGTCTGCTTACCTGAACTTACTTAGTGAACGTCAGAGCTTCCTGGAAGGGGACTTCCAGTAATTATAATTGTTCACATTTGCAATATGCTTTCAGATATGCAATATTGCTTTCCAATATACTTTGAGGCTTTGATTTGTCACCTGCCTTCATAAAGAATTTGATGTGGTACCTAGTAGAATAACAACCAGAAAATTCAGACAGTCCGTGCCATAATGGCAAGTTTATGGCAATGTTTAATGGCTAATGTTTATTGATCGACTACTGTGTGCCAGGCATATATCTGAGTCCTGTTACATGGATCATTTGCGTAGTTTTCACAACCATAGGAGTGGAACTCGGTTACCCCCACTTTACAGATGAAGAAACTGAGGCTGATGAGTGACTGAAGAACTTGTCCAGGGTTACCCAAGTAATAATGGGAAGTGCCAAGAGTGACATCAAGGCCATCTGGCCCCAGAGTTCGGTGCTTCTCAAAGCCCTTTCACAGTGATTATCTTATTGACTCCTCTGAGATTGATATTGTCCCCAGATATTGATATTGAGAAAAATGAGTTTCAGATAAGTGACTTTTCCAAGTTCACCCAACAGGAGGTGGCTGGGCTGTGATTGGTGGTCTGTCTTATGCTCAGGCTCTCTCTGTCAGTTCCACATCGCTGATTCATATGTGCATTTTGCAAAGAACACTGAGGCCAGGAGAGGTAAATTGCCAGCCTAGGGTCATACAGTTTGTACCCCATTCTGTGCTCTTTCCTCAAACAGGAAATACCTAGGAAGCTGATGGGGTGAGGGTAGGGTCCTAGGCTTGGAAGGGCACTGCTGCCCATGTCTCTTCCCATTGTCCCCTTCTCATTTGTCACAATCTGAGTGTTTAAATTTCGTATTTAGTATTTACTCTGAAATGGCTTTCATCTGATTTCCCCCTTGCTCACCAATTTAGCTGTCAAAGTAAATAAATGTGAAGCTGGGTCTCCGGCCTCCCCCAGCTCACATTACCTTCCTAGAATTACTCCCCGGCAGGGTTGAACCATTGCTGGGGGCCTCCCACAGAATTATCCAGTTACTAATGAAGCCTCTTTCAAACTGAACCCTTGGGCCTAGACTCAAATGGGGGAAGATGCAAAATTCACCCCAGAGGACCAGATGACCACATCCTGTTTAGTGACCGGGAGAAGGACTGTGAAGTGAGAAGATGCCATTATTCATGTAGGGTGCTTAGTGCAACTTCAGAGATGTATAAATGAATAAAGCTAAAACACTTTTTAAAATATTAGATTTTATTGTTGTTGTTGTTTATGAGATTGAGTCTCACTCTGTCGCCAGGCTGGAGTGCAGTGGTGCAATCTCGGCTCACTGCAGACTCTGCCTCCCGGGTTCAAGCAATTCTCTTGCCTCAGCCCTCAGCCTCCCGAGTAGCTGGGACTATAGACGCCTGCCACCACGCTCGGCTAATTTTTGTATTTTTAGGAGAGACTGAGTTTCACTGTGTTGGCCAGAATGGGCTTGATCTCTCACCTCGGCCTCCCAAAGTGCTGGGATTACAGGCATGAGCCACCGCACCCAGCCAAAATATTAGTTTTTAATGGGTAATTAGTTGTCACTTCAATTCTGAGAGGTTAGTATCGTTATCCCCATTTTGCAGGTAAGAAACTGAGAGGCTCAGAGAAACAAAGTGACTCAAAGTGACCCACAGTTTCTCATAGGAAGAAATCAAGTATCCTAATGGAACGTACTATGTTTGCTCATCCTGATTTTGCCAAGGTCACTCCTATCTGGATTCTTTTTCCTAATGGAGTCAGGAGTCATTGGAAGAGAGATTTCTTTTCCAAAGTAATTTCACTTCTGTCCTCTTTGAAGTTAGGCAAGTTCTGGGCTCGAATAATGGTTCTGCATCTTCCTTAGGTAAGTTATTCAGGAGAAGATTTGATTTTTTTGGTTGATTCATCCCTGGCCTTCATAAATAATTTGACGTAGTACCTAGTGGAATAACAATCACAAGATTCAGCCAGTCCATGCCATAATGGTGGCTGTTTATTATTTGCTTACTATATGCCCGGCATATTTCTGAGCCCTCTTACATGGATCATTTGTGTAATTTTCACAACCATAGGAGTTGAACTCTGTTATCCCCACTTTACAGATGAGGAAACTGAGGCTGATGAGTGACTAAAGAACTTGTCCAGCAGTACCCAAGTAATAAAGTAATAAAGAAATAAAAAACAAATGCCAAGGTTGGCATCAAGGCCATCTGTCCCCAGAGTCTTTGTGTTTCACTAATGACTTTACTGCCTTTTACTCCAGTTTTTATTATCTGAGCACTTAATCAGAATTCAGGATAGGTAAGAGTCTGGGTTCTAAAATCTGAGTGTCAGAGCTTCAAATGGGGCTCCTGTAAGCTTGTTTCCTCAACTGTAAAAGAAAGATAATAATATGACCTCTTTGTAGGGTTGTTGCAAGGATTAAAGAGGATAATGCATGTAAAACAAAGGACTTAGCACATAAATGCTCAATAAATGTTAGTTATTATTATCATTCTAGGAACACATGCTTCACATTCCCCCTCATTAGAGTGCAGAATCTTGTTTGTCCAGCCTCTGAACCTTTGTGGTCCTCTCTCTACCTGAAATACTTTCTTCTCCTTGAACCCATCCAAATTTCACCTGCCCTTTAGTTTTAGCTCAAGCCTCCTCTACTGCTCATGTCTAAGAAGTTTTGCAAAGCCAGTACAATCTTCATGGTCTTCTTTCCTGGAGTCCTCACAAATCCAGCATATGTGCAGCATTCTGTAAGGTTTATTAACCTCTCAATTCCCCCAGTCACCCAGAGGGGAGGAAGAGAAGGAGATAAAGCAGGTCCTATTGTTATTTCCATTTTGCAGATGAGAAAACAGGCTGAGCCTATAAGTGGTGAGGCTAGGAGTCATATCTAGATCTTTTAACAGATAATGTGGAGTGTGTGTGTGTGTGTGCAGAAAGTAAACATGGTCATGTCTGTAGCCTAGAAATCAAGAGTATGAGCTTTAATGTGAGATGGATCTGGTTTTAAGTCCTTAGTTCTGGCAATTAGCCATGTGCACCGTTTTGGATGTATCACATGAACTCTCTGAACCTCAGTCTCTTTATCAGTAAAACAAGCACCCTGAAAGATACTACCTCGCAGGATTATTGTGAAAGGAAAATGAGATCATGATTGCAAAATGCCTAGTATGCCAGGCAGACATTAGTAGCTGTAATAACTGGGAATAATCCCAGTAGTAGCTGAAATTATTATGTGCAAAGGAGATATTTGAGGGAGAGGGGTTGTTCTTCTGTGTTCATGTTTGAGAATGCATGTGTATGTGTGTACACATGTGCATCTATGCATACACCTCACCTGCTTTCACATTGCAACTTGTTCTCTTCCTATAAAAGATTAGGGTTCCAGTGAGCCGAGGTTATGCCACTGCACTCCAGCCTGGGCAACAGAGAGAGACTCCATCTCAAAAAAGTAAATAAAATAAAATAAAATAAAATAAAATAAAATAAAATAAAAGATTAGGGTTCAAAGGGAAACTCTTTTCACTCTGAATTTCTGTGTCTGTGAATTTCTGTGTCTGAGAGCAATGAATGCAGGGGGTGGGAAATGCCATTAGCTGAGGCTGGGGCTGTTTTTGTATACCTTGGCGCCAGTAAAGGAACAGATATTTATATCTCTGGGGAATATGGGTGTGGGTCTTTAGTATCGTGATGGTGTGCAGGCATCCTTTACTACCTGCATCTGTCAGAACCTGCCTGTGTGTGTGCAAACTGAGACTGTAACTATTGGGAATCTATGGCTGCAGAAGTGTGTGTGCTGTGTCTACCTATAAATGCCTATCAATGGTTGTCTCACCATCTATAAGGATGTAAGTACATATTTGAGGGTGCCTGAGTAGAGGACATAAGGTTATTCATGGGTTTGGAGCTCTGTGAAAGTCTGTGGCCTCTTGAGTATGGCTGTGTGTACAAATGTAAGAACAATTGTGTGTGGGGGGTGTTTACATCTGTCAGTGAGGGCAATTGTGGAGGTGATGACATGTGTGATGTGGTGAGGATGGGCTGTCACGGTGTCTGTAAGGCTAGATCTATGTCTGAGTGTGCTTATTTGATTTTAGAAGATGATGTATGTTTACATGTGTCTCTTTAGGCTCAGTTTGTATGTGCAGAAGGGGGCTGAGGCTCTAAGTGTCGGCTTGTGTATGCTGCAGGGTGTTAGTGTGTGTGAGACTCCATCTTTGGGTTTGAAGATTCTGTATCTGTGTGGCTGGGAGCAGTGTCTTCTGTCTAAATGCCTGGGCCTTCCTGCCTTCCCTACCATTCTCATTGTCAGTAGAACCCTAAAGAAGATGAGATGGGCATTAAACTGTGTGGTTAAGCAAATCCTGAAGGGAAGGGGGATGTGCCAGGCAATCCCTTCCAAGAGAATTCAGGGAAACTACCCTCCCGTCTCACCCAACCTGATACCACTCAGTCCTTGGGAGCTGGTGCACTGTTTGGTTCTTATGTAGCAGACGTATCTGTGCAGGTGTGTGAGGGTAAGTGTGGTGCCTCGTGCCTGTGTAAATGATGTGAACAGGTAATCGCTTGCATTAGTGTGTACACACATGTACCAGGCATGGGATTGCATCAACACAGTATAACAACGTGTGACCTCCTACGGAATCCGTCTCCGCAGATGGTATGGCCATGGGTTCCTCCAGTACCTGTGAGTGGGGTAGTGTCTGAGGAAGATGGGTGCCCCTTGAGGGAGGGGCGGTAGTGAGAGCTGGGTGGATGTGTGCCCGCCGGTGCCTTTGTGTACCGGCGTGTCTCCGAGTCTCTCTGTCGGCAGCTTTGAGTTTCTGAGTATCTCTGTGTCTGTGTGTGCGTCTCTCTCTCTGGGTCTCTGCCTCGTCGTGTGTGTCTTGCTCTCCCTTAGCGGGGAGGGGATTGGTCACGCATGACTCATCTTGAACCTAGCGGGGCTCCAGCGGCAGGGCCGCCGCCGTTGCAGCTGGAGGGGGAGGAGGACGAGGAGGAGGGAGAGGAGGAGGAGGACTACCAGGAGAGGGAGGAGGAGAAGAAGGAGGGGGCGGGGGCCTCTCCAAGTTTGTCGGGACCTTCTTGCGAGGCAGCGGCGGCAGCAGCCAGGGAGGCCGGGGCTGCGCGCGGCCCGGAGGCGGGGGCTGGGGCCTGGCCAGGGGCGGCGGGGCCGGCGCCTCCGCTCTCCTCCTGTTCCTGCAGCAGCCT
>NW_016807962.1:331935-408342 GCF_001698545.2 Rhinopithecus bieti
GGAGGCGGGGCTGGGGCCTGGCCAGGGGCGGCGGGGCCGGCGCCTCCGCTCTCCTCCTGTTCCTGCAGCAGCCTCTGCTCCCACTGCGGCTGTGGCCCCCCTCGGCGCAGCTCTCCGCGCGGCGCGCCCGCTGAGCCCGAGGTTCCCCGGCCCATGTACTGGAAGCATGAGAACGCCGCCCCGGCGCTGCCCGAGGGCTGCCGGCTGCCGGCCGAGGGCGGCCTCGCCACCGACCAGGTGAGCCGGCGAACGACTGGGTGAGCTGCCCAAGTCGGGGTCGGGTAGGGTACGGGACCCAGCCGGGCCGAGCCGGGTGGCGGGCGGCTGCAGGAAGGAGGGGTACGAGGCTGAGCCTGTGAGTGTGTGCTTGTGAGTGTGCGAGCGCGCGCAAGCGACGGGGGGGGGGGGGGGGGGGGGGGGGGGGGGGGGGGGGGGGGTCGCGGAAAGCGGGAACACATTATGCAAATGTTGGAGGAATTTCTCAAAAAGCGATTTAGTAAAGACACAGGCGAATCAAGAGGAGGCGAGGCCGGTATTGTCCGTCTGAATAGGCGCTGATAGCGCCGGGGGTTGTGCGGGCGCAGCGCTGAGAATCCCGACGCGGGGCCGGTCCTGGGCGCGCGGAGGGGCTGTAGGGTGCTTTTTCCTCCCCTTGAGCGCCTCTCTTTTCTCTTTTTGGTCCCGTTTCGCCCCGATCTCGCTCCCTTTTTGCTCCGGGTTTCCCTCCGACTGGCCCTCGAAAGGCACCTGAATCCGTGTCAATATCGCCGCTTCAATTTCGCGGCGCGTGTCAGGCGGGCAGGCGGGCGGGTGCTCACCGCGCTCGGGGTTTTATTTTCCCCAACCACCCTCCGCCCCTCACCCATCTCTTTTTTATTTTCTTTCTTTCTCTCTTTTCTCCTTTTTGCATTTTGTGCCGAGAGGAGAAGGGAGCGAGGAAGGGGGAGGGGTGGGTGGAGAGAGAAAAAATTCGATTTTTAATTACTACCATTAAAAAATCAAATTTGCAATTCTTTGGGCGGCCTGATGGATCTCACTGATTGACAGTTGGAATTGACACTCTGGCTACCTCTTATCTTGGGCATTCACGACAATTTCTAATTGCAGGTAGTTTGTGTGTGTGTGCGCGTGTTTTTTTTCCCCCCTCAGAGGCTTGGATTGCAAGGGAACTAAGCGATTACTTCAAGAGCCACGGGTTAAGTGCAGGGAGAGGGGGAGAGAGAGGGAAAAAATCCAATCCAAATTCAAATTGCTTCATTAGAGAGACACCGCTTTTGTGGGGAAGGGCTTTAAATGCCCACTACAAAGTTAGGACTCATTGTTCGGCGCCGGTTTATATAACAGGCGCGGGGAGGCGCTGGGCTCAGGCTGCGCGGAGCCAGTTCAGCAGCAGCCGCCGCCTGCGTTCCCTCCCCCCTCCCCCAGGTGATGGCCCAGCCAGGGTCCGGCTGCAAAGCGACCACCCGCTGTCTTGAAGGGACCGCGCCGCCCGCCATGGTGAGTCCGTTTGGCCCTGCCTGCGGTGCCCAGTCCTCCAGCGGCCCGGCCCTGGGGACCTGGCCAGGCTTTCCGGCCACGAACCGCTGCTCACGCTCTGGGGGACACCCGGCGGGCGCCGCTCCTCTCTGAGCCTCGGTTTTCCGGCCGGGAATGTTGGCTTTAACCGCTCCTAGCACCCAGAATGCGCGTGTTAAAAGTTGGCGCCGTCCCTTCCTCTCCAATAGGCCCTTCCATCCCTGTCCTTCAGTCTACGGCGCATCGTCCCGGGGAGATTTCGTTGTCAATTGGTGTTCGGGGGCCCCAGATTTATCTCCGAGGCAGCCCCAACTCTGGGTGCCCAGGTCAGCGCTCCTCTCTCCTCTCCCCCGCCGCAGGCGCAGTCTGACGCCGAGGCCCTGGCAGGAGCTCTGGACAAGGACGAGGGTCGGGCCTCCCCATGTACGCCCAGCACGCCATCTGTCTGTTCACCGCCCTCTGCCGCCTCCTCCGTGCCGTCTGCCGGCAAGAACATCTGCTCCAGCTGCGGCCTCGAGATCCTGGACCGGTATCTGCTCAAGGTGAGACAGGGGTAGGTGTTGAGTGCATATTGTCTGGGCGTGGGACGCAGCACAGGAGACTGCAGGAAAGCACCGCAGGCGCCACGTCCTCTTACTTACAAATCCTGGCTCCACGCCTGCCCGACTGCGAGGCTTTGGGCAAGACTTAGGGTCTCGTCTGCACCCCCGGGTTCCGTCTGAAAAATAGGAAGAGTTTATTTCCATTTCCCTGAGTCTCGGTACTACGCAAGAAAAACAGGGGAATCGCATGCACCTTCTGAGCTTCAGCGTCTCTGACTGCAAATGGGACCCAGGAGGCTGGGGCCCGGCGTGAAAGAGGCCTGCGCTGAGCCGACCCCCGTCCCCGCCCCCTCCCCAGGTCAACAACCTCATCTGGCACGTGCGGTGCCTCGAGTGCTCCGTGTGTCGCACGTCGCTGAGGCAGCAGAACAGCTGCTACATCAAGAACAAGGAGATCTTCTGCAAGATGGACTACTTCAGGTAGGCTGCGGCCGCCGGGGCAGCGGTGTCGCAGAGGGTTGGCCCCGGGCGCATTCGGAGGCCACTTTTGCGGCATGTGGTCTCTAGCTCCAGAGCCCCGGCGTCCGCAGTACACTTCCGGCGCGCAGCGCTGACCCAGCCTGCCGGCACTCAGCGGCGCGAACCCAGAGCTCCAGGCAGCACGCTGGTGCTTGCACAGGTTCGCGCCCCGGATCTGCCTTCGGTCCTCGCGGTCCATTGGGTTTCGGTATGGTCTCTGGCTCTGTCTCGGGTCCTGCCTAAGTCTCAGGCTCCAGTTCCGACCTCGAGCGCCTCGGTGGAGTTCTGACGTCCCCAGCTCTGGTCCGGACCCACTCGGATCCTAGCCGTCGTCCGGCTGCATTTCCAGTGCACTCGGGCTTCGAGTTCCAACCCTACTCGGACATCAGTCATGCTGGGCTGGACGCTGAGCTGGGCTCCGGACTCTTGCCCTGGCTCTGACCCTGGCTCCGCTCTGGGTTCGGGTATGGTCCAGCCCCAAGCTCCAGCCCCAAGAACCAGCCCCACAACAGTCTCAGATCCGATCCCATACCCAAGCGCCTCGTCCTGAACCCCAACCTCTGTCTCCAGCTCCATCTCAACTCATTCCCCGGCTTCACTGGAGTGTCGCATTCCGAGTCTGGGGTCATGCGTGGGCCCCTGGCGCCTGTTCTAGTCCCAGCTTCGCTGTTGTTTTGGCCCAACTTTGGCCTCTACAGGGTCTAGGCCTTGCCTTTGCGCCGCAGGGATGGGAAGTGGGAGAACCGGGCACCCAGAGCCCTGAGTGGGATTATCCCGGGCTGCGCTCTGCGAACTGCAGGCCGCGTCCCAGCAGCCGACAGCAGCCTGGCGCATCCTTCTGTTCTGCTGCGTCTGGACCACTTGCCTGGGTCTCACTTCTAGCCATGAAGCCTGAACCTGACCTGATTATGGGATCGAGGTCACTGCAGGGTCATGGCCTTGTCTGCTGATCCCAGTGGGAGGCATCAACCAGCCGGAGGCTTGGACCACCAGGCCTATGGGATCGGAGGAGAATGATGAGGAGTTGGTTCCTGAGAGGGATGCTTGTTTCCAAGTGCTTTCTCAAAAAGTGGAGAAAGCTGCTTCCCTATAACTACCCTTCAACCCACAGACATCCTTCCTATCCTTGCATAGGAAGACGTCATGGCTTCAGTCTTCCTGGCCAGACCCCTGCCCTAGAAAGAGCCTCTGGGAATCAGGGAATATGGTGGAAGACGATCTCCTCCTGTGCACTGGCACTGAGCCTCCAGGGATCTGGAAAGAGAAGATCTTGAGTCTAGGGGGAGGTTGGCAGCATTTGGGGCAAGGGTACTCTGAAGAAACCATGGGAAGCATGGTTAAAGAGACAGACTCTTCCTTTATGGGATGGATGTGAAAGAGTGTGCAGCTAGGGTGGGGTGGGGACAGCTCAACCAGGTGGCCTAGGACTCAGTGTGCAAGGAGTGCCTGTGTGTCTGCATTGTCTGGGATCTGTGCAGTAGTGCTGGGGAAAGCATCACTGGGAAGGGTTGGGGGTGTGTGGATAGCATGTGTGTTCATTTATGGACAAACATTCATCTTTTAGTTCCTGTGTGGGTATCAAGAGTAGGTGTCTGTATGTGAATGTTGAGACTGTGTATGTGCGTGTATGTGTGCATGTGCATGTATGCAAAGTAGTGAGGACAGGATTACATCTGGACTAGGATCTGGAGGTGAGAGGGTGAGGTGAGGGGATTCTGAAATCCCATCATTCCACTCCACCCTCTCCTCTGAGGGGGTATTCCTGCATAAGGGCCTCCACCCAGACACTGAGGGATGAAGGGTGTGTTATGAATGTATTTGTGAATCTGGATGGCTGTGTGTGTGTGTCTGTGTGTGTGTTTCTGTGTGTGTAGTCAGAAGGGGGTTAATGGTGTATAACCAAAGTGTGATGTCTCCTCTCACTGTCCCATCTGACTACTGGTTTGGCCAGGACAGGAAATGGAGGTTACAGTCACTGTCTAGCCACCTCCCTGCTCTAGGTCTGACTCCAGTTAGTATAAAACATCCAGATGGGCTGGACACCGTGGCTCACGCCTGTAATCCCAGCACTTTGGGAGGCCAAGGCAGGTAGATCACAAGGTCGGGAGATCAAGACCTATCTGTACTAATAATACAAAAATTAGCCAGGTGTGGTGGTATGTGCCTGTAATCCCAGCTACTCAGGAGGTTGAGGCAGGAGAATTGCTTGAACCCAGGAGGCGGCCATTGTGGTGAACCAAGATCATGTCACTGCACTACAACCTGGGTGACAGAGCAAGACTCTGTCTCAAAAAACAAACAAACATACATACAAAAAAACATGCTAGATGATGCTTGGGGGCTTCCTGGATTCCTCAGCGACTAAATTCAGGGTGCCAGCTTGGGAACCCCAGCAGAATGGTGTCTGGGCCTCTCCTATAGACTAAGGCACCACCAGGACACCTCTCCTGGCTCTCCTAACAATAGATTTGGCAGTCTTATTTGCTACTTGCCCAAATTTCTTTTCTGCTTCTTCAGCCTTAGCTCATGCCCATGCTGGACTGAGCCTCCTTGGATACTGTGCTTTACTAGACCTTGAAACTAGTCAAAATACGGATCCTGACTCCACTGTTGAGAGCCTCCCCTTATTCTGGAGTCCTCTTCCCACTGCAGTGGGGTAGAGAGTAGGGTGTGCAGCCACTGTGGGAAGAGGCAGGAGACTGGGGGCAGTCTGGCCAGTTGTGACCTTGGCAAGTTGCTAAATCTCTCCTCCCTTAGTTCACCCTTTCCAAGGCTGTCTCCCAGAGCTGCCAAAGAGGCCACTCTTGCGGGAAGTCTCCATAAAGACTCCCTAAATGGCGGTTGGCATGAATGCCTTGATTATCACCATTGTCATCTTTGGCAGGGTGGATGCTGGGCACAAGCCCATGATGGCATTTCCCGACGCAGCCTGAGGAGCAGAGCCTGCCTGGAGGGATGGCTGGGCCATTTCTGGGCTGCAGGTTCTGAGCACTAATCTTTTTCCAATGACAAGAGCCCTGAAAGCAAAACTAAACCAGATTTCTGGTTAAGAAAATGGAGGCAGTAAAAGCTCACATTCCCTGGGTTGAGAGTAGAATTGTGGCTCTTCTGATCATTTCTCTCCCTGCAGGCATAACCCATCCCTGGCAGCCCCACCTGTAACAAAAATAATAAAACCCACAAAAAAGGAAAGAAAAAGCCGGTCAAGTGCCAGGCAAGGACTATTATCTGCACTGCAATGCAGTCCAAGCTCTGGGTGGCTGCTATGAGGAAGCTCTTCCTGGAGAGAGTGTGAATGGTGGTGTAGGAGGCAGAATTTTCCTCTAAGGAGCTGGGGCCCAGGGAGGGGTCACATGCTGAGATTCTCTAGGCTTCTGTTTCCTGAAGCCCAGGATCAAGAGTCTGGTAGGATGTGGACTGGAGCACTCTGCCCAAAGTATGGAGATCCCATGGTCCTCTAACCTCTGGTATTTTCCCCAGGGAAGAGGGTCGCCTAGGTTCGATCCCCCACCTTGTCGCTCCTTGACATTATCTTATAGACCCTCCTTCAGTCTCCATTGGCAGAGCTAGCACTGGTGGCTCAGGGAATTAAAGGTTAGGAAGGAACTCCAAGTTCACCAGGGAGAGGGTCAGCAAAGCATAGAGGAGACAAGGAAGTCCAGTGCTGCTCCTGGCTCATTTGCATTGTTGGGAGAGGTTGGTTCTCATTGGCTCTGTGTCCTTGGCCAGGCCACTGGACTCTGTCTCAGTTTCTCCAATTCACACTCTAAACAGGATCCTCACCAGCCCTTGTGGGTTCAACCAGATCCCTACCTCCCCTTACTCCCTGAGATTCCCAGCAGGAAAAAAAATTACCACCAGAAAAATGTGATAGGATTCTTAATTTCTTCACCTTTTGTTAAGACCATTTTCTTTCTGTTTTCTTCCAAAATGGAAGAAAATTCTGGAAGAAAAATAGTGCTCCTTTCCGGGACATTCACATTTCCCCTGCTACCAACAACCACAGCCCCAGACAGCTTCTCATACCTGCAGCTGCTGCCCTACAATAGGGCATGGCCGGATCTGCAGTGCCCTCCTGGCTCCCTCAGCCTGCTGGAACATCATGCCCATTGTATAGTTGAGGAGACTAATGTACTGAGAAAGTGCCATTGCTTGCAGTCACACAGGACACCAGTCATCAGAATGTATGGAGTTCTTGTCTAAGCCAGGAACTGGGCTAACCCTTTACCTGCTTTATCTCATTTAATTCTCAGGTCCACCTTGTGTGTATGATACTCTCATAATCCCACATTATGGTGGCATTGGGGTGGGATTGAGGAACTGAAACCCTGAGAGATAAGGTCACACGGCTAAGTGGTAGAGACTACATAAGCCCTACAGCAGCCTGGCTCCACCATCCCTGCCCCTAAACACCCCCATACTCTTCTATAGGTGAGATATATCAGCCACCCATCTATGCATCATGGGGCCCCTCTCTGCTGATCCTAAGATTCCCTGCCCAGTTTGGTGCACACCCACCGTGTTTTCTGATATGTGGCTCCCTGGGTGATCTTGCAACACTGGGGCAGGAGTGACTTCAGAGGCCTGTGAGTGGAGCACCTTTGTCAATATCAGGTCACTGTGGTCCCTGGCCCTCCTGCCTTCTGACAATGGGAGTGGGGAGTAAAGGGTTAACTGCATCCCCTCGTGTTTATGAGGGTGGGGGTTCAGTGAGTGCCCTGGAGGCTAAAGTTCCTCTTCCTAGCTAGGCCCAAACGACTTCAGGCAAGCCCCCAGCCTTCTCTGGCCCTCCGCCTTGAGCCCAAGCTCTGTCACGGGCTCCAGCGGGAGAACCCCACCCCCTCCCGCAGAGCGAGAGTCCCAGGGGAAGCTCGGAGCGGGAAGCGGCCCCCCACCGCCGCAGAGAGCGGCCCATCGGCGGCCAGCTGTTGGGGGACAGATGTTGGGGGAACTGAGAGGGGAGCTGGGGAGGAGCCTCAGGGCCGGGACCTCTGAGACGGTCGTTTTAACCTCTTAATTGCTGGTTCTGGTTTTTGTTTGTTTTTTTTCTTTCCCCCCTGGCTTCTTCCCCTACGGGTTTACCTGGAAGGGAAGGGGCAGAGAGAATACCTAGGGCTCCACCTCCAACCCACCTTGTTCGCCTCACAGGATCTAAGGCCTTCAAGAACGTCTTGAACCTAAAATAAGTGAACCCCCGTTTGAGTTTCGGCCTCTTGGCTCAATAGCTTGGTAACTAACATTGGCGTTTCCACTCTGAGGTTTGGTTTCCTTGTGCAGAAAAGGGGTAGCTTAATAGTGGAAGAAGGGGTCGAGGTGAAACTCAGATGGGCTCTTTCGTTGAGGCTCATTCATCCAACAAATAATTACCAAGCGCTTACTAGATATCCAGCATAGTAGGCTGGGAAAGTGAGTCTGACTTGGTCAAGGGCGCAGAGCTCCCTTCCTACGACCATGAGTACCCAGATATCTCTGCTCTCCTTTCAGGGGGTAGGGGCACTGCGGTGCGCGACGCCCACCTTACTCCTTTTAGCAGTTGCCAGGATGAGCAGTATCTGTCGAACACTTCTCCATCCCCAAAGCGCCGTGGGTCCTTTGCATCTAGGCCCTTCACATGCCGGGATCCAGGGACGCGCAAGGCCCGGACCTCACAGCAAAGCTGGGGTGGCAGTAGACACACCCCCTAATCCCGTTGGCGCTCTGGTGGCAGTTCCTGCACATCTCTTTCTTGAAGTTTCGTTGTCTCCGCCGCCGATTTCGCTGTTTCTGGAATCCGGTGGCTCCGGCCTCGCAGCCCGCCTGGGAAGGAATGTCGTTTTGTCAGAGCCTGGATCGATAAGCCTTTTCGTGCCCTTCATGCTGGTGACTCCTGTCCTGGGTCGGGGACAAGCTGCAGGGCAGTCTGCAATGCAACCAAACCTACATAATCCCCCCTAACCCCACCTCAAGGTTCCAGCGCGAGGACGATTTCTTAAACTGGGCTGAGCCACGAGGAGTGCAAGAGGATCCTAGAGCTGGGACAGCTTCCAGCATTTCGGGTGACACGCGGAGCATAAGAAAGTTGCTGAGAGGTCACTAGCGGCGCCTACCTCGGACCAAGGGTATGAGGACACTGTGACCTACCTGTGTAGGCGCAGAACGGACTCGGGCGTCGGGGACTCTAGGGGCAGGAAGATCGCGGTGCGCAGAGAGTCTTTGACTCGTCCCTGGCCAAGGAGAAAGAATCCCGTGAGCCAAGCGCACAGAAGGCTCAGCCGCTGTTGCCCGGCTTCTGATGGCCATGACCTTCCCTGCTTCGGCTCTTTCCGCTCCCTGAGGATGCACTCACTGCCTTCTCCAGGCGGGTGGGCCCTTGGCCCCGCGCGCTGGAGATTCCAGAATCAGCGGTCCGGAGTGAGGACGCGGCACTGCTAGACCAGCCCCGCTTCCTGTTCATCCATGCGGGATTCCAGCTTGCCTCGTCGCCAGTCCAGTTGCTCCGCAGATTCTAGGTACTTCTTGCACTTTGGAGGGGGCCTCAACCCCAGCCCCACACTCTGTGGAGTTTCCGCAAACCACTCGCCAGCTCTGAACCTTCGATTCTTCGTATGAAAACCCGATGCCAGAGTCCCCACTTCACCGGGTTGCAACGAAACCGAGAGGGTGCAGTGAAGGCGTTGCGCCCCAGGACCCCGGCCCGTCTGAGCGCGGCTGGCCTCCCCCTCCTCCTGCAGCACACACAATCAGAAGCCAGCCTCCCCTCAGAGGCCAGAAAGAACTCCCAATCCGGATACCATCAGCCCGGTGGCAGAACCCGGGGTCGGCCCTTCGGGGGAGTAGAGGGAGTAGGGGGAGTAGGCTGGGTTGGGCAAAGAGGTTTCCTCTCCCATTTAAGGCGGGACGGGGAACACAGACCGTGAGCTGGGCTGGGCACTCCGCTGGGAAAGCCGCGCTTCCGAGGTCCGGAACCGCCTCCGCTTAGGGGAGCAGTGGACTAGACTAAGGTGCTCAGCGCCTCCTGAGGGGACCGCGCCGCCCTCGGAAGGGTCCTCTCGCGCTCCTTGTCGGAGACTGTAGAGTTGAGGTTGAGTCTGGGAGCGGAGACTGGCAGAAGCCTCTGGGCTCCTGCACTCAGTCCAACCCAACGCTGTTTTTTTCAACCGACAGTTGCTTGAATTTGTCAAGGCAGGCAGGCTGTAACCAGAGCGTTTTTGCCGGACTGTTTCCTCCGTGCACACACAGACGATTCCGAATGCTCCCCCGGGTGGAGGGGTACCGGCCCTGGGGACGCAGAGGCAAATCTTCTTGGTTCCCCACCCGCAACCCCAGGCCCCCAACTCTAGGAAAGTGGAAGGGGTGGAAGGGAAGAGCCAGAAACATTTACAAACCAGTGTGGTCAGCGCTGAGAGAGCGGTGCAGGGGCCCTGGGACTCTGGGGGAGGGTAGGTCAGTGCAAAGGCCTGGGGGTTGGAAAGTGCTTCAGAGGAAGCCATAAAGACCTGGGAGTGACCTTCCCTTGTGGCTGACTGGGACACATGCCTGGACGGTGGGGCGGCATATCTTGAAGGTTAGGGAGATGGGCCTGAAGAGGATGTGGTCGCTGGGGTTTTGCAAACCCCAAGGGTTTTGGACCAGATCCTGAGGATAGAGTGGAGCCACCATAGGATTGTAAGCAAGGCAGAGACAGGATTTCATGTGCATGCTGGAAACTTTGCTGTGACTGCTCTGTAGAGGATGGGTTGGCAGGGGCCAGACGGGAAACAGGGAGACCCGGGAGGAAGTTGACAGTGAGGATTGCATGATGGGAGCCTGGCCTAGGAGGGCAACAGTGGAGATGGTGAGAAGGAGATGGATCCCAGAGATACTTGGGAAACAGAACCAACAGCATCCATGATTGGCTGGATGAGGGGTTGAGGAGAGAGAGGAGTGCATGATTATGATTTTCAAGCTTCAGGGGCTGGGCGAGTGGTGGCACCGTTCTCTGAAACAGAGGGTGTACCGGAGGAAACAGGCTGCCAGGGTTGGGACAGAGTCATAGGTGAGTCATCCACTTTAAAAAACACACTTTCCTTGGTGCCCGGGGTCAGGCCCTGGGCTGACTTCTGGGATGGAGTAAACCAGACTCTGCTGCCTCCTGGAGGGGCTTCCAGTCTGGTGTTGGAGGCAGGTGCACCCAGATTGCCAGACTACAAAACCAGAAGGGAGAAGGAGAAGAGATAGAATCAAGGAAGGCTTAAGGGGCAAGAAGACATTCAATCCAGACTTTCTATTTTATTTTGTCTTTTAACATTTAGTATCATTAATAGAATGTCACAGGCTCCAGAGGGACTTGCTGGGTACTTAGCCAACTGCAAAGCATTAAACAAACAGTAGTAGTCATTGCTATTGTCATCTAGTTCAGTGCAGGACAAGGAAAACGATAACTCAGAGTTAAACAGTTTGCCCAGGGTCACAAAGCCAGTAAGTGCTTATCTGTCTGTTCGTCTAAGAAACTGCACTTCTGTGCAGCTGGGGCTATAGCTTATATTCATCTCTGGAGTCAGGATGACTAGGGTTCCTATCATTACAAGCGGTGTGACCTCCTGCAAGTTACTTTACCTCTCTGGTCCCCATTTTCCTCACCTGCAAAATGAGGATTAATTGGGATAATCAACGTAAAACAATTAGAATCTTGCTGGGCAAGTGGTAAGGCAACAACTTGCCTATTATTACTATTATTGTGTTTTTTCTAACTTGTGATGTATTTTTAACAAACAAATTAATATGCAAATATAAGTGACCATCATAGAAAATTTGGAAAATTCAGAAAAACACCAAGAATAAAATAAAAATCACCCATCAGTTCACCTCCTAGGTGGGACTAGGTGTAGAGGGTTGGTGCGTCCAAGCTAAGGCTAATGCCTGAGCTGAAGACTTACAGGCGAGGAGCCTAGGGGCTGGTGGGCCATTGGGTGGTGGAAGGAAGGAGGAAGGTTGGCCTGTCTGAGTGCCTGTCCTCTCGACCTGCAGCCGATTTGGGACCAAGTGCGCCCGGTGTGGCCGACAGATCTACGCCAGCGACTGGGTGAGGAGAGCTCGCGGCAACGCCTACCACCTGGCCTGCTTCGCCTGCTTCTCGTGCAAGCGCCAGCTGTCCACTGGTGAGGAGTTCGGCCTGGTGGAGGAGAAGGTGCTCTGCCGCATCCACTACGACACCATGATTGAGAACCTCAAGAGGGCCGCCGAGAACGGTACCCAACCTGCTCCGCCTGGCACCTCTGCTCCCAGCCCTTTCCCTCCCCACCCCACCCCAGGACCCCAGGAACCACCCACACTCCTCTACAGATTGGGCCTTCCAGGTATAGCTCCGCAGGCAGCGTAGGGCTGGGGCGGCGCACAGATCTTGCACTTCCGGCTCGATCTTTTGCTTGGAAGTTACAAGTCACTGCCCTCCTTTGCAACTATGTTTCCTTATCAGTAAAATAGCGTTAACGACAGAACACCTTCCCAAAGATAGACGAGCTGATGTGTTGTAAGGCCAGGAGGCACTCAGTGAACCCTAGAAATGGTTCTCATAACCGGGCAGCCTACTCCACGTTTGGACAGCTCTCATTGGCCCCGGGGCTCATCGCCTCCAGTTGCCCAGGACCAGGCTTGGGCCAGTCCTGGAGAGATGACTTGGCTCCCATTCTCCCATTTCCTATACTAGCAGCTCCAAGCCAGAGGTTTGAGGAGGGATTTTCATCCGGGACCAGGGTCTCTAACTACAAGGGGAAAGAACCAGGTTTCTGAGTCTGGAGACCAGGCTCTCACATACTGTGTTGACATATGAAGTTTCCTTTTCTCTCTGGGCCTCAGTCCCCACATCTGTGCAAGACAGATACTGAACTAGAATGATCCCTAAATCTCTTCTGGCTCTGCCACTGTGATTCCCCAGATTGCCCAGGAACAAGATTCAGGTCTTTCAGGGATCCTGGGGACCGAGACACAGACGAAATGGAGCTGGGGAAGGGCAGTAATTGGCTGTGGGCAGAGGCAGGGACTCTTTCTCTAATTCCCCTGTTAGGGTCTGTGAAAGCTGCTAACTTCTCTGTAACAGGGATTATTTTATGTAATCCTTACAACAGCCCTAGGAAGTAGGTGGCACGTCCCCATTTTACAGAAGAAGAAACAGGATTTGCCAAAAGTTATATACTAGTAGATTTGCCTATTCCAAAGCCCAGCCTCTTAACTACCATACCATACCATACCATACCATACCATACCATACCATACCATACCATACCACCTTGGCCCTAAGCTCTAGGGCGCCTTAATCCCATCTCATAAAGCCAAGGAGGCTTCAGGGATGTTGCTGCCTCTGTTTTAGTTTCCCATCTAAAAAACCAACACACCAATCCTTGCCCTGTCTGCTTTCCTGGGGGACATTAATACCACCAAGTGTCTGCCCAATCCCCAGTTCCTCTGGGGAGGAGTATGAACCACGCTTCCTCAACTTCTAGGTCCCAGCCTGGGGACTAGTCAGGGACTGCCAGAGTATTCCTGGCCATGGCCATAACAGGGCCATCATTTTCTCCTGCCAGGATCAGGACTAAGTGGGTCTAAGGGGCCATCTAGTGAACTTGGGTTTCACTTGCTGCCTGCTGATCTGCAGTGGTGGGCAATGAAATTATCTGCAGTGGTCAGCAAGTCAGCAGCGGAGCTGGGATGGAAACCCAGGAGTCAGAGCTTTCCCACACTGTGGTCCAACAGTGACCACAGGCTCCTTCCACACATGGTCCAACCAGGACCACCTGTAGTCACAGCCTTGCCAATTACATCCTAGCTCTCACAGCCACACCTGTCCACAGACTTAACATGCTGAGGAACTTGAAGGTTGGGGCCTCTGGTCTCTCTTACTGATCAGCCCTCAGTATTGGCTACTGTTTCACTTTTTAAACACACACACACACACATACACACATATTCATTGTAGAAAATTAGAAAAGATGGTAAGCAAAAGAAGAAAATAACGATTGCTCCAAATGCTGCCTCCTTCATATTTTAATGTGTATCTTTTCAGATTTTTTCCATGTATGTTACAGTGTTTGCTTTTTTCCTTCAATATAATTTTTTCCTAATTAAAAAATTACAATAAATTGTGAACAATGGTTATTTCTGAGTGCTGAAATTACTGGTGATTTTTATTTTCTTCTTTGTGCTTATGGAAATTTTCTGAGACTTTGAGGATATTCAGAACAATGAAGTATTAAAAATAAAATGGGAATATAGTTAGTGTTTTAGTATGATTGTAAAAGTAATATGAGTGGAAAGAGAATATCTAACATATACTCCGGTTAACAAAATTCACCCTTAGAGAAGTAAGGCAACATATGATTTTTTTTAAAAAAACCTCAAAAGTTACAGGAATACTGAAAGTAAAAAGTTTCCATAATCACATTCCTGGAAAGTAAACCACTGCCAACACCTTGTTGTATATTCTTACAACCTTTTTTACTTCCGCTCATTTTTACAAAATTAGGAGCATAGTTCCATTACTTGCTTGCATCCTATTTCCTCTAGCCTTTGGTTTCCCCCAGTTTCGTCAGGATGGAGCCCAGTTTGGGGCATTAGGGTCAGCTAGCTTTCAGCTTCTAGTCGAAAGGGCCAGAGCAGGGGCTTTCCTTCTCTCTGAGCCTCAGTTTCCTCCCATGTATAAAGAGGTAACGCCACCTCTTCTCAGGGCTGTAAGACGTGGTACGGTCGTGTAAGAAGTGGCCAGTACTGAGCGGACGCTTAGAAACCCCTTCCCCAAAGACTGAGCTCAGGGACTAGGACCCTGGGATCCCCGCTCCCAGCCAACTCCCGCTCCTGACCCTTCCAGGGACAAGCTCCCCCCACCCCCGTCCTTTCCAGGCTGCCACTAGAAGAGATGGGGACGCGTGGTCAGCCGCTTCTATCGCCCCCAGGGAACGGCCTCACGTTGGAGGGGGCAGTGCCCTCGGAACAGGACAGTCAACCCAAGCCGGCCAAGCGCGCGCGGACGTCCTTCACCGCGGAACAGCTGCAGGTACCGTGGCAAGCCGCTGGCGGCGGGGGCGGGGCCGAAAAGGTCTCCTGGCTCCACCCCTCTGCCCGGACCCGGGTGGCGGGGAGGGGCCGCAGCTGCCTGGGGCGTGGCCTGCGGGCTGGCGCCGCTGATTGGGCCGGGGTCTCGGAGTCTCCGCGTGCGGGCGCCTCACCGCCCTCCCCGCCCCGCAGGTTATGCAGGCACAGTTCGCGCAGGACAACAACCCCGACGCTCAGACGCTGCAGAAGCTGGCGGACATGACTGGCCTCAGCCGGAGAGTCATCCAGGTGGGACGGGGTGGGCGGGGCCTGGGGACCGCGGGCACGCCCCGGAGCTCGTAGCTGGGCTCGGCGCGGAGGGTCGTGCGTGCACGTGGCCATCCTTCTCCAGGAGGCGACGAGGCGGTCCCGCCTGGGGTACCCTGGCGGCGCGTCCGACTCTTTTCAGCGAGGCTGAGGCTGCCGAGGCTGTCGTTCCAGGTGTGGTTTCAAAACTGCCGGGCGCGTCATAAAAAGCACACGCCGCAACACCCAGTGCCGCCCTCGGGGGCGCCCCCTTCCCGCCTTCCCTCCACTCTGTCCGATGACATCCACTACACCCCGTTCAGCAGCCCCGAGCGGGCGCGCATGGTCACCCTGCACGGCTACATTGAGAGTAAGTAACCGCACAGCCCAGAGCCTCTGGGCCTGCGGGGAGGGGGCGCGGAGGAGCGCGCGTGGGCGGCTGAGGCCGAGGCGTGGGGTGGGGGTCTTGGGGAGCCTCGTGGGTGAAGAAGCGGGACCCGAAGTCATTTGGATCTAGGAGTTGGGGAAGAGGGGTAAAATCTTCGGCTGTGCCTTGGTGGAGTGGAGTCCTTCGTAGAGGCAAGCGATTTAGCCATTCAAAAAATACTTTCAAAGCACCCAGTCTGTGCCAGGTACCTACTCTGTGGAGCCTGCGTTCTGGTGGGCATGGAAAAATAACTAGGCGTGTCGTTTTAAGTGGGATGATTCCTGTAGGAAAGGTGCTGGATAGAAGTGACTGGAGATGCTGCGGAGTGGAAGGGAAGGGGCTGGTCTGCCCCTCAGCAAGCAGAGACTGAAAGGATGGATAGGATTTAGTGAGGTACCTGAAGTGGGGGGAACGGAATGTACGCAGGCCCTGGCCCAGAAAGCATCGTGGCATGGGTGTGTTTTGGGGTGCAGAAGGCCACTGTGGTGGGAGTGTCCAGGGTGTGAGGCCTTTGGCAAGTCACCTAACCTCCTTGAGCCCTGGTTTCCTCATCTGTAACCTGGGATGTCAATAATGCCTGCCTCACAGGGTTGTGAGACACCATTCATGCATTCAGTAGCTATATCTTTAGTGCCTTCTGTGTTCTTTGCACTGGCATACGACAGTGAACACAGTAGACCAAAGCTGCTGTGCTCTTGGGGCTTACTACAGCGTGGGAGATGGTGGAGATGATAAAATCATAGGGAGGGAGCAGGCATGTCCGTGGCAGGGAGCATTGTGGCGGAGATGCAGGGGCAAGCGGGTCATGGTGAAGTGACTTGTGAGCGGGAACCTGGAGGAGTGAGGGAGGAGCCCCGGGGATTTCTGGAGAATGAGGGTTCAGTGCATCTGCTGCTGAGCAGGTGCCTATCACAGATTTGTCTTTCCCTTTGAAGTTATTCCCATCAATTGTTTCCTCCATGCTGGGCATGACCAAAAAAATAGAAATGACTATGATGCACACACACACAAATCCTCCCTTCTCTGGCTCCATGTAACAGGGAAAAAGAAGGGAAATCAGAGAGAGAACTGCTGCTTACTGACCATATGCCATATACTCTACTGACTGCGTCTCTAAATATCAGAGGCCACCATCTCCTTGAATAGATGAGGAAACCAAGGGCCCACTGTAAGTTAGTGGGAGCCTGTATGCCTTAATGACCAAGTGTGGGCTTTGGTGTCAGATTGCCAGGCTTCACATCCCAGCCCTGCCATTTACTAGCTGTGTGACAGTGGGTGAGTTTCTTAGCTTTCTTGAATGCTCATTCCCTCATCTGTAAAAATGAGGATAATAAGAGTATCTCAAAGCAGTGTTCTGAGCATCAAATGAGGTAACCAATTGAAAGTGTTCAACATTCAGCAAGTGCCGCATAAGTATTGGCTGCTCTTGTGATGGTAGGAGTGGTTTTGGTTGGCAGAACTAGGAGTGCAGAGCCCTATCTCCGCACTAGGCTGCCAGTTGGAAACCATGTCTCTATATAGTTCCATTTCTGAACTATCTGCTCAGTAGGAGTGACATTTTCCCCCTTTCTTTTCTCAACAATGACTATATTCAGGCTGCACAGAGCCTGTTAAAGGTGCCAAGGATCAGGGGCTCTATAAGTACCAGGGTTCTGAGCTACCTGCTAATACTTGGTGTAAAGTCAATAAGAAATCTAGATGATCCCTTTGGACTTGGGGCCATGACTTCCAGAGTCCCCACCAAGACTCTGTCCGTACACTCTGTTGACCAAACTTAGATCTGTCTTTGATGCTTAGAGAAGAGGCTGAGGTGCCCTCTCCACTTACCCTTGTGGTGGAACTCAGCTTGGGGAAGAAGAGGTTGGGGGTGGTTGGGGGTGTGTGCACCTGCACCTCTTGCTGCATGACTGACTAAGAGTCACCACAGCAGTTTGCTCTATGGTAAACTATAGTCATGGAGTTGTGAATTTTCTGAAGCCTTGAGCTGGGAAGCTAATGAAAGTGTTAGAACCAGACCCCAGAAAATGAGTTTTCTGTAGAGTTTGCTCTGCAGTTAACTAAAGTCACAGAATACTGAGTTTCCTGGAGGCTTTGAGCTTGGAATCTGATAAAAGCTTTGGAACCAGACCCAGAAAAATGTAGATATACATACATTTTCCAAGTAATCTGAAGTTGTATATGGACTCCTTGAACACCCCAGGTGAAGACTCCCAATTTAATGTAACTCCTTTATTCTACAAATGGGAGAACTGTGGCTCAGAAGGGAACAGTGACTTGTCCTGGTTTATATATCAGTTGTAAGTGTCTCTACAATGCCCTTTCCCTGTGACCAAAGAGAATGAAGCCTAAAGAAGAGACCAGCAATGGACTTCTCCGCTGTATTGATAAACAGGCTGAAGCATGAGATATTTGGATCCTACACAAAGGTGGACTTTCCCCAACAGTTTTAGCTGTTGGAATATGGTATGGAAATTCATTCAGCAAATACTTAAGAGTACCTACTAAATGCCATGCCTCACTCTAAGTGCTGGAAATCCACAAAGATCTAGAATCTAGAAAACAGACAAAAAATCCTGCCCTTGTGGAGCTTGCATTCTAGTTGGCAAAGACAGATAATATAAAATAAATAATAAAAATATGCAGTAAGCCAGGCTGGGCGTGGTGGCTCATGCCTGTAATCCCAGCACTTTGGGAGGCCGAGGCGGGCAGATCACTTGAGGTCAGGAGTTCGAGACCAGCCTGGCCAATATGGTGAAACCCCCTCTATACCAAAAAAACAAAAATTACCTGGGTGTGATGGCGCATGCCTGTAGTCCTAGCTACTTGGGAGGCTAAGGTGGGAGAATCACTTGAACCCAGGAGGCAGAGGTTGTAGTGAGCAGAGATGATGCCGCTGCCCTCCAGCCTGGGTGACAGAGTGAGACTCTGTCTCAAAAAAAAAAAAAAAAAAAAAATGCAGTTAAGTCAGATGATAAGTGCTAAGGAAATAAAATAAAGCCGGGAGGAAGACAGGGAGGGTAGGGGGTAGATGTTGGTGTTGGTTGCAGTTGTAAAGAGAGCGGTGACATACGAGAACAGAGTCCTCTAAGAGGCATGGGTAAAGTCATGGTAATACCTAAGAGATACGAACTTACTGAGGAGGGTCTGAATAAATGGGGCACAGCCTTGCTTGCAGGGCCTGAATAGGCAGGGTACAGCCTTTCTTGCATGTGCATGAATATGAAAGCACATATTTATTTAGGAGTGTTTGTTTATCAGTGAGCTAGATGGTTATACCTCACTATCACATAGCTTTTCATAAACTATAAAGAGCATCACAACTGGCTGGGCGCGGTGGCTCACGCCTGTAATTTCAGCACTTTGAGAGGCCGAGGCAGGTGGATCATGAGGACAGGAGATCAAGACCATCCTGGCTAACATGGTGAAACCTCGTCTCTACTAAAAGTACAAAAAATTAGCCGGGCGTGGTGGTGGGCACCTGTAGTCCCAGCTACTCGGGAGGCTGAGGCAGGAGAATGGCATGAACCCGGGAGGCAGAGCTTGCAGTGAGCCAAGATCGTGCCACTGCACTCCAGCCTGGGTGAGACTCCGTCTCAAAAAAAAAAAAAAGGCATCACAACCAATCCTACTGAAATCTTGCCCAGGGTTACCCAGGAGGTAAGTGGCAGAGATGAAACTGGTTTCAGGGCTCCAGTTTGCAGAGCTCGGGGCAGGTGGGATCCTGTGTGTAGCCTGGGGGATGAGCTCCAAGGCATCCTCTCGTCCACAGGTCAGGTACAGTGCGGGCAGGTGCACTGCCGGCTGCCTTACACCGCACCCCCCGTCCACCTCAAAGCCGATATGGATGGGCCGCTCTCCAACCGGGGTGAGAAGGTAAATGGAGCCAGATTGGGTCTGGTGGGTCAGAGCCACCCTGTCGAGGATGGGCTTCTGGCGGCATCCCCTGTTAACAATTTGGTACCATGCTGCACTGTGACAGACCCTCTCTGCCAGGCCTGCTGAGACCCCCACCGCACCGCCACAGCAGTCACTGGAGCAGCTGCTGGCGCGTTCTGTGTGCATGGCCTCTCCGAAGGCCTCCTTGCAACTCCCTACTGGCAGTTTGCCCTTGTCTGTCTCAGATTTGTGTATTTCCTTTACTCAAGCTTTGAGGTTCCAGGGAGGGCTTATATCACTCATCACCCTACTTCCCACCATCTCACTGGTTCCTCCTTTTCGTTCTTGTCTGTTGGGAGTGGATATCCTGAGCTGATGGGGCTCAGGGATAGCTGGCCAGCCAGTGACCTTGGTCAACTGGCAGGGCCTCCTCTGTGGAGCCAGGATTTCTGGTTGTCTCAGGCTTTAGGAAAAAGGGTGCTTAGCTGTCCCCATTCCAGGGCTTCAAGGTATTGTTTCTGAAGCACTGCAACCCTTTGTTTAAACTTGTCCATAGTGCAGATGAAGGTGAATGGAGCTGCTCTGTGAAACCGTGGAGAGAGGAGGAGCCTCACTTCCCTCCCAGCTCCAAGACACCTCACAGTTAGCCTTGAAAGCCAGTGCTCTCAGACAACCCTTTCATTTTAGAAATGGGAACATTGAGGCCCAGATAGCTCAAAGTCAGAGACTGGATGAGAACCTTGCTTTTTTTTTTTTTTTTTTTTTTTTTTTGGACAGAGTTTCACTCTTATCACCTAGGCTGGAGTGCAATGGCACAATCTTGACTCACTGCAACCTGCACCTCCTGGGTTCAAGCGATTCTCCTGCCTCAGCCTCCCGAAGTAGCTGGGATTACAGGCACCTGCCACCATGCCCAGCTAATTTTTTTTTTGTATTTTAGTAGAGATGGGGTTTTGCCATGTAGGCCAGGCTGGTCTTGAACTCCTGACCTCAGGTGATCCACCCACCTCAGCCTCCCAAAGTGCTGGGATTACAGGCATGAGCCACCGAGCCTGGCCGAACCTTGCATTTTTTAATTCACTTGTTTATTTGGAGACATTTCCTGTGTCCTGTCTGTGCCCAGCATCCCTGAGTCTGTTGCCAGGAGTGGAAATGAGTAAAGTGTGGTCCCTGCCCCTGAGGAGGCCGGAGTTTGGAGGGGGAGGCAGATCCCAACAGTTACANTCTTATCACCTAGGCTGGAGTGCAATGGCACAATCTTGACTCACTGCAACCTGCACCTCCTGGGTTCAAGCGATTCTCCTGCCTCAGCCTCCCGAAGTAGCTGGGATTACAGGCACCTGCCACCATGCCCAGCTAATTTTTTTTTTGTATTTTTAGTAGAGATGGGGTTTTGCCATGTAGGCCAGGCTGGTCTTGAACTCCTGACCTCAGGTGATCCACCCACCTCAGCCTCCCAAAGTGCTGGGATTACAGGCATGAGCCACCGAGCCTGGCCGAACCTTGCATTTTTTAATTCACTTGTTTATTTGGAGACATTTCCTGTGTCCTGTCTGTGCCCAGCATCCCTGAGTCTGTTGCCAGGAGTGGAAATGAGTAAAGTGTGGTCCCTGCCCCTGAGGAGGCCGGAGTTTGGAGGGGGAGGCAGATCCCAACAGTTACAATACAGTGTGACAGGGGAAGCCGTGGGAGCTGGGGAGGGGGAAGGGGGCAAAGGAGAGAGGCAGGGAAGACTTCCCAGAGGAGGGAACCTCTAAGGCCAGGCCTGAAAGCTGAGGCATCAGGGAAGGCATTAGACACCAGAGCTCTCAGGGAACCCTGAGCCATTCAGCATTGTTGGCAGGCACATCTGGGAGGATGAGAGGAGGAAAGCAAGAGCCTTGAGGCTGCCAGGTGGAAGAGTCTGTATTTTATCCTGCGGCAGTGTGGGGTCCTGGAGGGCCTGTTGCAGAAACATCACTGTAGCAGTCTTCAGAGACTGCTGGGTTGGAGGCAACCAGTAGGAGGCAGGGAACCCAGTAGGTCAGTGGGTGTGGCAGTCCTGAGGGAGAGGGTCAGAGCGTTAGGGCTGGAGTCAGGAGCCCTCCAGTTCAGCAGATCCCAGTCTTGGTGTGCTCGGAATCACCTGGGCAGAGATTCCTAAGCCTTGCTCTCAGAGAGTCTGATGGGGTGGTATATAGGGATTTGCATGTGTAATACTCAGTCTGTGTGATTCTAATGGGCAGTCGGGGTAGGGACCGCTCCTTTAGGATGGTACTTCTGGCTCGGCCTCCTGATTGAGCTCAGTACACCTAGTATGTACTGAGCTCTCTGTGCTGGGCACCACAGGAGAATGTGTATGGTGTGGAGGTACAGGCAGCCCTGGACAGATACATTTGTAAGTAAATGGTAATGCCTAACGCAAAATCCCGCAGAGTCTGTAGTGAGTGAGCATGCTCCAGGAACATCATCGCCGCTGAGACTGTCACATTCACAGGAAGAGCTGCTGTTTGCTGAGCTCCTTCTGTTCAAGGCAGCTACTTGTCACATGGCATCTGGTTCACACCTCACAGCCACTTTGTGGACATAGAGATGGCCTTCTCATTGTAAAGAGATAAACAGATTCAGAGAGGTGACATGACTTGTCCACGGATGCAGTGAGTTTGTCGGACTCTGAAGTCTGCGTGGTTCAGTAATTGCTTCCTTTTGTGCAGCGCTTTATTGTGTACACAGCCCTCTCTCCGAACTCATCCTTCATAGTCTCCCTGGGAGGATGATTTTGATGACCTCCATCTCATACTTGCAGAACCTGAGGCTCAGACAGAGCAGCGCTCATCCAGAATCACAATGTGAGCATGGGCCGAACTGGCCTGGATCCTACAGCCACCTGCCCCAGAGCTGTCCCTTCCTGTGGGAGGGGATTCATCCTATTAGACCTGGCTCTGGGACTGCAGAAGTGAGCTGACATGATCCCTGTCCTCAGGGAGCTTGTGGCTTAGCACAGGATGTGGGCAGCTACATTGCAGGGGAATAGGCAGCTGGAGTAGGCGAGAAACATGACCTTAGAGGACCCAGAAGAGGGGGAGGTGAGCTCTAGGGGAGAGACAGGGGACAAGAAGAAGGGCATTCCACATCAAGAGAACAGTATGTGCAAAGGCCCAGAGCATGGAGGAGTTTGGGTCGGAGGGGACCCTGGGGGGTGTTCAGTGTGGCTGAAGTCCAGGGAAGTGGGGAGAGCCGATGGGGGCCACAGAACAAAGGATCATCGAGAGAGGGTCTTGGACATTATATGGAGGGCAGGGAGTGGGCCCTGGAGGTGCAGAGGGCTGGGCTCAGTGCTTGGAGAGAAGCCTTTGCCTCCTGGTTGCTCAGCTAAGCTTGTGGTTCTGTCTCGTTTAGCCTGGGGGATAAGCCACGCTGGGGGCTGTCAGTTTTGGCTATACACAGTTTCTGGCCCCTGGTTTTGGCTGCTGAGCCAGAGTTTTCCCTTGCTGGGCTGTGTCCCCAACTTTGTATCCAGAAAGTCTGCATGAAAGTGTCTCTCCCTCCTTCATGACCTTCTGTCCTCTCCCTGTCAGGCCTTTCTGCCAGCTCCTGGGGACTTTTCTTATCCACAACTCTTCAGATTCCTGGGGCTTGGTGGGTGGCAGAGTGTGGGATGTGTGTGGCCAGCACAGGATTGCCTGGGCTTTCTTCCAAGTCCCTCCAGGCCTGAGCCTGCCTAGCTGTGAGGAGACTCAGTGTCCCCCTGGGGCTGGCCCCCGAACCCACTCATCTAGACCACCACTGGCCTGGCCTGGAGAACAGTGCTCTGAGCACTCAGGGGAGCATCCCCTGCCTCCACTGCATCATCATTTGGTGCCTGTGAGGTTCCAGATCCATATTTCTTCCTGGTTATGTCCCCTGATCCCACAAATTCAACACTTGGAAAGTTCTCAGAAATCAGGGCCAAGCTGTCATTGATCAGTGGAGGAGACTGAGGCCCATGGAGGGGAAGGGTCCTACCAGGGTCACCACTCTTGAGAGAGCATCTCTTAATAAGGGCTAACAGCCAGGCATCCTGGAGTCCAAAATGGAGCAGTGGCCAGGATGGGGAAGGAATGCCCACCCTGGCCACTCTGGATTTAGGCCTACTCGGAATCCCAGCTCTGCCACCTCCTTCCTGTGAGATCTGGGAATGCAATTAGTTTCTCTGAGCTGCAGTTTCTATATCTGCAAACTGGGGATAATAATAGTTCCCACTCCCTAGGGTTGCTGCAGAGAGTAAATGCATAATGTGTGTAAAGAGCCCAGCACGGAGCCTGGTACACAGAAAATGCTCCCTAGGTGTTGGTTATGATCATGATCACTATTATGGAGATCATCCTCATTGCTTTCCTCCATCACCTCCTTGTGATAACCAATTCTGGGCAAGTAACATTCCTGATCAGAAAGGGAACAGCCACGTGGTCATGCACACCAGATGCCCCTCACACTTTACTGTGAAATGACACATCGCCATTGACCAGCCAGCCAGTGATCCTTGACCTGAACTTCAGGGAACTGGCTGTGTCAGCAGCAGTGAGATGTCAACCAAGTGCTAGAGGCGGGAGTGGAAGGGGGAGAGGGACAGACAGTCCTGATCTCCCACGGTGTATTGGGTGCCCAGCATGTCTGAGCCACGCACTTCTAGGCTTCGTGCATGTGAAGATTAAGCGCATGTGAAGCTTAGCCCATGGCCCGGTGGGTAATAAGCAGTCAGCCACTACAGTCACGGTGACCTCGGAGAGGTAGAGGCAATGTGCTTTGGTAGGGAGAGCTTGCTGTGGGCCAGGCCTGGCCTCCAGTGCCAGGTCCTCTTCCTCGCCATGTGCCCATGGGCTCACTCGCTTCCACCTCTTTGAGCCTGAGTGCCCTCCTTGTAAAATAGAATGTTGGAACTCCCTCACGGGGCTGTGGTGCAGCTTCCATGAAATCAGGCACGGAAGGTGCAGGGTGAAATGCCCAGAAGGCTTTTGCTGCTGCTGTTGTATCTCATTGAATCTCTCTGATTCTCAGAGAGAGATTTTGTCATCCTTGTTTTAAAGGTGAGGAAACAAGCTCAGAGAGGTGAAGTGAGTTGCCCAAGGTCCCACAGCAAGTCAGTTGACAGAGCCAGGATTTAAACTCAGATCTGGGCCCTGAGTCCACCCTTCTTCTCTGTGCCTTTGAGGTTCTCTGGGGGGCGGCAGGGTGGGGCAGGCCCCCAGCTCAGTCACCTCCCATGCACTCCTCTTGCAGGTCATCCTTTTTCAGTACTAACGCTGCCGGCACTTCCGCATCTGCCCATGGGCGCCCCACAGCTGCCCCTCAGCCGCTGAGATCCAGTGTCCAAGCTGCGGCCAGGAATCCACCCACCTCCGCATCCACCCCCGTCCACCATCCTGCCCACCGCCAGGTCGGTTCCTGAGGCCTGGCCTTTCCCTCTCCTGCTGAGAACCAGAACCCACCAGGAGCACCACAGAGTCCTCCTTTTGGAAGGCAGAACTCCCTGAAATCTGGAATCAGGGTGGAAACAGCCTGTTTTTCCCATTTAAACAGGAGTCCTCTTCAACTTCAGCTGATTACAATAGCAAAAGGCGGAATTGAATTGTGCGACGCCAACGGCCTTCTAATTTACAGGTTTTTCCCCCCACATTGGCCTTTATTTACTACTTCCTTGGAACCATCTCTGAATTCTGAATAGCTGACAACCCCCAATGTTATCCACTCTGTTGCTTTTGTCTGGAAAACTCTACAGTGTTTGTGGGATGTCCCCAAAGGAAAGCTATGTTCTAATTTTATCATTTCCATCTGTCTGGTTATGTCAAGTTAATTCAGAAAGAGAAGAGACAGTGACCAACCCTGAGAGGCCCAATAGGGCAGAGATGGAGGCTTGCCCAGACTAGGAGGCAGGGGGGATAGACAGGGAATGGGGAGAAGAAATACCCCCATTGGTTTGGAAATCAAGGAGAGGGCGGTGACATATTGGACCAGAAGAGGCACTAGCCATTTTAAGGAGAGGAAAGAGAAAACTCTGGGGTCAGGGAGAGACCCTACCCCTACCTAATTATCCAACGTATATGTAGGAAACATAGCAGAGATGGTATTTGATCTGTGCCATGACTCTTCTAAATGTTTGGGCAGGTTTGAGTTGGGGACCCCTGTTGGCTACTTGTTGACCTCTCATAGTGGTGCTTGGGCCAGGTCTTCTCGATGGAAGGGGGATCCCTCATGGGGGAAAGGGAACAGAGCCCGGTGAAATGGCAGTCAGAATGTTAACCCTGGATCCATCTCTAAGTAGAGAGAGGGTGCCCATTGCCTAGGTGAGAGTGCCAACCTCAGGATTCCAACTGGCACCTCTGAGCTTCCCCACCAATACTTCCTGGAGCCAGCCCCACCCACCCCTGAGAACAGAGGCCAGTCACAGCTGCATAACATCCATCCTGCTACAACTCTTCCACCCCAAACAAAAGGGCTCAGGCTACACATGACCATGATTTATGTTTTCAGGGGATGCCCATTTGTCCCAAGCTTATCCTGTGATTCTAGAACTACCTGGTGTCCTGATGCATTTTCCTCTAGAGGTTGCTAATCAGCATGTTTTAGCCCAAGTCTGCCTTCCTCCTGTGGTTAACCTGTTATGTTGCTTTTGGAAGGAGACTCTAGGACAGGGAAAGCAAGTTCATGGTACATACGCAGCCGTTGTCTCTGTTTTTACTCATGGCAGACATTGCTAATCAATGGCAGCTCTATCTCACTAAGTCTGGATAAGGTTTCAGAGTTCAAATGCTTGAAGTTGGCACTTAAAATGAAAGCCTATATGTCATTTTTGCTCTGGGATCTACAGGCGGGCTAGGCACAGGTGCAGCCCAAGAAGGGAACCTGCTTCCTCTCCCTTCCAAAGATGGTGACAGCTGACTGAGGGCAAAGAACAGGCACCACTCAGAACGTGGTGAGTACAGCTCAGCTCAGCACTCAGCCAGTGGTAACTTGTGCCCAGCCCTGTGCTAGGCGCTGACATTAACAGGATCAACCAGGGCCAAATCCCTGGCCTTGGGGAGCTCAAATCTTTCCTTTGATTTTTGCTCCTGATCATCAAGGCCCCAGTGGCAACCGTGTGGTAAGTGGCCAGCCAAGCCCTGCCCAGGGTCACCCAACACCCACTCTGCCTTGAGCCTCTCCTCAGGGTCTATTCCTTGCGTGGATTATGTGGCCGTAGCATGTTACAGTTCAAACATGTCTCCACTACCCTGTTAAGAGCAGCCTGGGAACGTACAGGCCATCAAGACTATTTATTTAAATACAAAAAAAAAAAGGGGGGGAAACACACACACACAGAAAAAAATTGTAAGCACTTTTGTAAAACCAATGTCTGTTTTGTTACATACCTTTCATGTCGTGCTTTGTAAATGTCTTATTTGTGTAATAAAGTTAATGCAAGTAGAAGTGCTGGCACTGAAATCCAGAACATGATGGGATTCCATTTCTTTCCTGCTCTCTGGTGAAGGGCTTAGGTCCCTGGTTCCCAGAATACGTGCGCTACTGGACAGTGTAATCCTCCTTCCTGGGAAACTGGTACTATTTCCCAGTTAGTAAACAATGCATTGTAGAGGCCTGATGATGGATTTCTTCTCTAAGTACTCAGTCACACCTGCTTCTTATCTAAGCTTTGGAGGGAATCAGGCTGCTTGATGCCCTCCGTTCCAGTCTCTGAACACACACTCTCTGCTGGGCCCTGCGCTGGCTCGCACTCTCAGAAAAGGCTCCCAGCCAGACCCTGCCCTGGAGGAGCTCTCGGTCTGGCGAATACTGTGGGAGCCAAGGGGGTGGGTATTAGAGCTGGATCGTAGCAGACAAGAAGGTCACAGAATAGGTAAGCAAGAGGGTGGGGCAGGGAGGGAGGTGCAGAGGAGCCTGTTTGGAAGATGGGGAAGAATTTAATAGGGTGAAGTTAAAGGAATATGGAATGGGCAGCAGGGCCCCAGCTTCTGCACAAGACTGGGTCTTATAGTGGTTTTGTCAGGCTCCAGAGCCACCTCATAACCTGAGGAGTGAAAGAGCATCTTTCTGGTGGTTGTCAAATTTCTTTCAGCAGCAGAATCATTTGCTCAAGCCAAAGCTCCTGGTGTGGAGAGCAGAGCTGCCCTGCAGAATGCAGAGGCTTCCCTGACCTGCTGTGGCCCTGCACAGAAATGAGTTGCTCAGAAACCTCAGCTCATGGTGCACATGAGTCACTGACTGCAGGGCCCCTCTCTTTATTCTGTTAGTTTTTAAATCTGCCATCCTGACCCCATTTCTTGCTCTTCATACATCTGCTCTTCCAATCCATTTTCAAATGTTTAGATACATGTGTATCTTTGAAAATATGTGAGTTTGGTTGTGTGTTTCTTTACATGAATGTCCCTTCTGTTTTCAAAATACAGTTTGGAAACCACCAGTGGAGCTCAACTCTATCTACCAAGGGGACTGGCATCTTGGGGAGAGGTGATCATCCCAAGTCTGCTCCCTGGTGCAGCTGAGAGTGAGCCCAGGCCTCCCTTCCCGCTGCCTCCTGGCTCTGCCCCAGCATGACGCCTTCGGGTCCCTAGTTTGAGATCCAATTTCCTCTCCTGCCTTCCAAGCCTGACTCACTGTTCTGCCTCCACTGGGCAGCCCTGGTGAGCCAGGGGACAGAGCACAGGGGGTGACAGGATCTAGCAACCTCTAAGGAGGAACAGTTAGACAAAGATCCAGGATGCATATGGCCCATGTGTGGCCCTGGAACATGTTGTCGCTTCCTCTTCTGATTTTTAGCTGACAAATGTGACCTCCGGGATGATTTTGAGAAACGATTGGACCACTAACAAGTTGTTCTTTCAAGCAAACACATGTTGAATACCTACTATGCGCCAGGTCCCTTACTTGTATTATTTAACCACACAGCTACTGTATTGTTTTAAAGCATTATTACAACCATTTTTTATATGATGCCAAAGCCACATTCTTTTTTTTTTTTTTTTTTTTGAGACGGAGTTTCGCTCTGTCACCCAGGCTGGAATACCATGGTGCAATCTCGGCTCACTGCAACCTCCACCTCCCGTGTTCAAGCAATTCTGGTGCCTCAGCCTCCCAAGTAGCTGGCATTACAGGCACATGCCACCATGCCCGGCTAATTTTTGTATTTTTAGTAGAGATGGGGTTTCACTATGTTGGCCAGGCTGGTCTCGAACTCCTGGCCTCATGTGATCTGCCCACCTCGGCCTCCCAAAGTGCCGGGATTAGAGGCGTGAGCCACCACACCCGGCCTCCAAAGCCACATTCTTTCTATGGCACCATGCTGATTCTGTGCTTAGGATGTGAGGTTCAAATGGGGGAGCTGCCAAGAGGGAAAGACAGGCCTGAGTAATCATTCTTGGGCCTAACAAGCTTGTCCAACCCACCTTATTTTGTTGTTGTTGTTTTTCTGTTCTGTTTTAGACTTTCAGCAGCCTGAAGCCATGGTTTTTAGTTTCTGTCTCTAGTGATAAGTGGAAAAGAGGGATGAGGAAGGGGCTTCACTGGCCCAACCAGAAACAGAAACTAAGAACCCATGACTGCTGCAGGACTGGGCACAGTGATCAGGTCCTACTGCCCTCTGAGACCAAGCAAGTCACTCTGTCTCTCTGAACTTCAGATTCCTCATCTGCAAAAGCCTTCCCCTTGCAAGGCTGTTGTGAGGAGTGGAGATAATGCACACACACTACCTGCACCGGTTAGTGCTCAATTACGTCTATCTATTATAAAGAGATGGTTCTCAAACGTTCAGATGCATGCGAAACGCTGGGAATACAAATTATTAGGCCCCATTCCCAGAGATTCTGATTGGGAGATCTAGGGTGGGTCCTGGGAATATCTATAGCTCACAATTTTGTCTAGGTGAAATGATGCCCACTGAGAAACAATCTTTTAAGGCAAATACACTTGGGGCCACTGACTGCAGAAAGTCTTTATTCCTGAGTTAAAAGTCAGGTTCTAGAACTACAGCCTGTCCCCCAGGGCAGCCAGTGCCAGCAGGGCAGATGGAAACCTCTGGTGGAGGCAGCCACAGAGTTCACAGCTCGGGCCTATGACTCACAATCTCGTCCTAGCCCTTTCGACAGGTACGGGTGATCCACTCGTGCTCGTCATCATCTGCAAGGAAAGAGGAAGAGCTGGTCATGCTTGGTGCTCGCTGGGACCTTCCCTGGCCTGGGGGGTTCCCAGGTGGGGTCTTGGGACTGGGATGGTCTGTGGATGGCCTGTCTGTTTAGCTTTGTGTGGGGAGGAACAGACCTTTCATTTACACTGAATGCCTCGGAGTGCTTGGTCTTGGGGAAATTGAACACAGTAGGATTTCTAACTGGGTGCTGCTGGTGGAGGCAAGCATGAGGCGGTCTGGCCACCCTAAGGTGGACTCATCCTCACAGGCAGAGAGCAGCTGCTTCACAGTCGGGCACTTGCCTGCTCTGACAGCCCACACACGACAGCCCCAGGACAGCGGGTCTAAGCCTTGCTGGTGGTGCTAGGAGACAGAGTCCTGAGGTTTTCATTTCCTTTCTAGGCTCTCCATTCTTGACTCTTTCAAGGACCCATGGTTTCCCCCAGGGGACTAACACCCTCTTGTTTACTTCAGGCCTTTCAGTGGGAACGGAGAGGAGCAGGAGCTCCTGGCTGTGCCCTGAAGGCCCTAAACGCAGTGTCTCCTTAGTTTAATCTTCATGACCAACCACCCAACGGGCAAGCCTTCGCCACCATTTTACAGATGAACAAACAGACGCTCACAGAGGCCAAAGTACTTGTCCACAGCCACAGGGTCAGTATGTGGGAGAGCTCAGACTGGAACCTAGGATTGTCCAGCTATAAAGCCTATGCTGTTTTTTAAACCTCAAATAGAGAGACTTGAATCACATTCTTCAGTCCACGCATGCTGCCATCATCTCTCTGTGCAAGACCCCTCCGTGGATTTACTTTATTTTCATTTTTCCTCCTTTCTCCTGCAAACCCACACTGGGTCCCTCCTCCACCACTACAGGGACCTACTCCAGTGGTAGGATAGAGAATCCTCAAAATGCATGCTGCTCTGTAAAATATGTGCTGCTGTTTTGTGTACAAGTGTGTTTTTAATTTACAGAAATGGCATTGTGCTGTGGCTTTCATTATGTTTCACATGTTTCACTCAAGACCTAGTCTTGTTGCTGTGTGTACATCCAGCTCTTTGCTTCTTACTGCTGCCTAGTATTCCATGCTTGGCTTCCGTCACATTTTCCTCTCCATGCTGGTGGTGGCTGCGGAGGTTGCCTGCAAGTCCCACTACCAGGAACAATGCTGGGACAAGCGTTCTTGGCCACACCCCTTCATGGATATGTGGAGAATGTCTCTTGGGGTTACATTCCTTCCAGGAGGAGGGTCAATGAGTCCTGCACATCCTTCCTGCAACATCCTTCCAGCTGCCCATACTCTTTTCACACCACACTGCCTTCTCCCTGCCTTCCTGCCTTTCCACCTTCCTGCCACTCCTCCCTTACCTTGGTGCCACTCCCTGCCTTTAACCAGTTCTCCTGAGGGCCAGAGCACTGGAGGAGTTCTTGCCTCCTCTCCTTACCCTGTGTCTAGCCCAGTGCCTCCTGCCTAAGAGATGGGAGGATAGGTCTGCCCACCCTCCTTGGGTGACAAATGGCAGATGCTTGGGAACAAGGGCACTCCCTGAGAGCTGAAACACAGAGGGCCGGCGGAAAGCTGCATGAATCAGATCCCCTGCCAGGGATGCCTTCCTTTTCTGTGAAAGGCACCAGACCCAGAGCCAGAGAGATGGAGGCTCACAGACAGCCTATGTGTGCTTGGTGCTTTGCAGACACTGTGTCTCATTGGATCTCTGTAACAGCCCAGTCGGGTAGGGGAGAGCCTCGTCCTAAGTCCATCGCCAGTGGATTCAAACCAAGATTCACCAGGCTCTGCAGCCTGACCTCTCACCCCAGGGCAGATGTTAGCACGTCAGGAGCTGAGACTGCCCCCATATCACTAACCACCTCCCTACCATTTCTTTATATGAGACCTAAGGAAAACAGCTTGCTGCCTGGCACACTCTAGTAAGCAGCCAGTGAGCCTCAGTTTCCTCTGGGGAGGCTGCCTGGGAGTCCCCGCTGAGGCTGGGAAACCCAGGGGTGGGGAAAGCAGTGATGATGTGTCAGCACACAAGGAGTTAAGCGCTGGTGGAGCCCACTTTTGCCACACTCTGAGCAGCCTGGTTGATAATTACAGTTCTGAAGTCTCCAGGCTATTCGAATCAGTGCAGCTGCAACCTCTTCAGCAGTAACCCCTGAAACCAGACAAACTGGGTTTATTGTGCTGAACCAGTCCTCAGGCCCCTCCCTGATCGTTAAAAATTGACAGCAATGGACTTAACAGCCCTCTTCACTACCCCTTTCACTCTCTACCTGGCTGTACAGCCACCAATTTGAATCACAGATGCCTCCCCTCCCAGCAGCTGCTCACCAACCCTCCCTTCGCCTCCCCTGCGCCTCTCTGCGGCTCCCCTGGCCCTGCTACACCAGGGTGAGGCTGCCGAAGCACATTTCATCAATATTTAAAATGGAATTAAACCTGCAGCTTTGATTAATGCCTCCCAGATCCTGGGAGTTGTGATTACTATTTTGCAAATTGCGATTGTTGGAATATGTTAATATGATTGTCTGAGAACATCTTCACCTTCTCAGATAATTTCTTCCCTTTTTGGTAGGAGGGGAGAGGGAAAGGAGGGAGAAAAAAGATGGGGAAAAAAACACCCCACAAACTCTTTAATCAATTGTAAATTATTACCCTTGACACAACTGCCGGTGGTGCAGAGAGATGGAAGATTTCTGGTTTGGTGCATTGATCTTAAAAATTTTTGGTCCCTGCTGGCGTGGTAATTCCACTCTGGGACACTATCTTAAAGGGATTATCTATTTGTCTCGGAACTATTTAGAATCAGGGAAAAGGAAAATGACGTACATTTCTAAAAATGAGGGAATGATTATTTTGTTGTATGTGCATTCATTTAACAAATAATTATGTGCCAGGCATCGTGCTAGATTCAGGGAGGTGGATACTGTAAGACACGTGAGGGGATATTTAACAGCTACTGAAAATAATTATTATGAAGTTTGTATAGCAACATGGGGGAAATGTTTTGATGTGATGATAAGCAAAAGAAAATGGCAAGAAGAGACAAGAAATAAAAGTACACCTAGTATATCCTATGTAATAACTGTGCACAGAAGAAAAATTAAATTGAGATGTGGATAATAGCCCTGCATAGTGGGATGAGAGAGTTTCCTCTTTCTGCTTTTATTTCCCAAATCTTCTTTCACTAATGGGTATTGACAATAGAAAAAAAAATTAAAATAATTATTGGCCTTTGCCAGGCATGGTGGCTCAGGCCTGTAATCCCAGCACTTTGGGAGACTGAGGTGGGTGGATCACGACGTCAAGAGATCAAGGCCATCCTGGCCAACATGGTGAAACCTCATCTCTACAAAAATACAAAAATGAGCTGGGCATGGTGGCGGGCACCTATAGTCCCAGCTACTTGGGAAGCTGAGGCAGGAGAATCACTTGAGCCGAGGAGGCAGAGGTTGCAGTGAGCCGAGATTGTGCCACTGCACTCCAGCATGGCTACAGAGCGAGACTCTGTCTCAAAAGAAAAAGAAAAAAAAAAGTCTGGCTTTTTTCCTACCCTCCAATTTAATGTCTTGGTAACTTCATGCATTTTGTTAATTGAAATAAGATACCTCAGCTGGGCGTGGTGGCTCACAACTGTATTCCCAACACTTTGGGAGGCCGAGGTGGACAGGTTGCTTGAGCCCGGGAGTTTTAATCCAGCCTGGGCAACATGGCAAAACCACCTCTCTACAAAAAATAGAAAAATTAGCTGGGCATGGTGGCAAGGGCCTGTGGTCCCAGCTACTCGGGAGGTTGAGGTGAGAGGATCACCTGAGCCTGGGGTGATTGAGGCTGTGGTAAGCTGTGATTGCCTGGGTGACAGAGTTGAGACCCTGTCTCTAAATAAATAAATAAATAAATAAATAAATAAATAAATAAATAAGTTCTAGGTTCCTAGAAATACCAATAGGGTTCTTGAACTCCTGAAAAGCAAAAAGACCTTGCATAAAGATACTGGCAAAAATGCATAAAATCAGAATATATAAATCCATGCAGGAGAATTCCAAGTAATTTATGTACTCTGTCCTCAAAGAGTTGGAGCACAAATCCCCACTTCTGAAGCATGGCTGTGCATAGTGACTTTCAAAGAGAACAGTATGGAAAGGGAGGAGGGGAAAGTAACTTTATAATGGAGAAACCTCACAAACACTACCTCAGTCCGGTGACCAAGGTTAACAGCAACATTGGTAAGTCATGGTGGCAGTCTGGACCCTTGATAGGATGGGATGAAAATGACACTTTACTTCTGTGATCTTCCTCCCAAACCCACAACTCCAATCTAATCATGAGAAAAAACATCAGACAGATTCCAGTTGAGGGACATCCTACAAAATATCTAACCGGTACTCCCCAAAACTGTCACCAAAAACAAGGAAAGCCTAAGAAACAGCTATGCCCCTGTGGAGCCTAAGGAGACAGGATGGGATCCTGGAACAGAAAATGGACATTAGGAAAAGGCATCTGTAAAAAGTATGGGCTTTAGTGAATCATAACATCAATATTAGTTCACTAATTGTGACAGATGTACCATGCAATGTAAGGTAGTCATAACAGGGAAATTGAGTGTGGGGTGTATTGACAACTGTGTAGTATCTTTGCGAGAATTCTGTTAATTTAACTGCTTTCAAATAAACAGTTTAAGAAATACATGAAAATCTAGAGCGCTCCCTAAGAGGTGAGATTCTCATGTTCTCTAAGAGGAGTGAACATCCCTTCACAGACCCAGACATCCAGATTGACGTCATTCACTCCTTTTCTTTTTTGAGACAGAGTCTCGGTCTGTCACCCAGGCTGGAGTTTAGTGGTGTGATCTCAGCTCACTGCAAGCTCCGCTTCCTGGGTTCACGCCATTCTCCTGCCTCAGCCTCCCAAGTAGCTGGGCTAATTTTTTGTATTTTTAGTAGAGACAGGGTTTCACCATGTTAGCCAGGATGGTCTCAATCTCCTGACCTCATGATCCGCCCGTCTTGGCCTCCCACGCTCCCTTTTCTTTCATGGTCCCCTCAGATCACAATTTTTGAATCTATACTTATTTGCCTTTTTGTTTGTTTGTTTTGAGATGGAGTTTTTGCTCTGTCGCCCAGGCTGGAATACAGTGACGCAATCTCGACTCATTGCAGCCTCCGCCTCACAGGTTCAAGGAATTCTCCTGCCTCAGCCTCCCAAATAACTGGGATTACAGCCATGCGCCACCATGCCTGGCTAATTTTTGTATTTTTAGCAGAGATGGGTTTTCTCCATGTTGGCCAGGCTGGTTTCAAACTCCTGACCTCAGGTGATCCGCTGCCTCAGCCTCTTAAAGTGCTGGGATTACAGGCGTGGTCCACCGCACCTGGCTTGAATATTTTCTTATATAATGTTTTTCTCTCCCATTAGACTGTAAGCTCTCGATGCAGGGACCATGTCTAATTTGTTGACCACTAGGCCCAGCATACAGGCGCTTATAAATGCTCTCTCAGATGAAATCTGGAATAAGCCTTTTTCATTCTGACTTGTGTCAGTTGCCATCAACAAACATTTCCCATGCACCCCCTTCTCGGTATCTAGGTCTCAACTCAAATGTCACCTTCTCAATGACCCTAATCTAACTGCCTCCACTCCCAGTCACTCCATCTTGTTTTCATTTTATTTTCTCCATAGCATAAGCCACTCCCTGCATATGTATTTGTTTACGTGCATGTTGTCTGTTTCCCCATCCGGACTATAAGCTCCAGTGAGACCAGGAGCCCTGCCTGCTTATTCACTATGATATCCCAGTGCTTAGGAGAGCATCTGGCACATAGTAGGTTCTCAGTTGATAGCTTTTGAATTAATTAATGAATTGGCAAGCCCAATTCTGTGGCCAGCCCTGTGGCCAGTGCTAGGGACAGATGGGACTGAGACCAGCAGCGAGTGCGGCCAGGACCCAGGTGCACTTCAGGGTTAGGTCTGTCTACCTTTGGGGCTGAATGATGTCTTTATTCCGGTTCTGAAGTTTTGGAAGTGACCTTGCTGCCACCTGCATACCCTGCACTCATAGGTCATTAGGATAACTGGGCTTTTTATAGAGAAGAAAAGAAACGTACTGCAAGAGAGACCCCAAATCTGACTATGGGCTACCGCAATGAAAAACTTCCCTGAAAATGCTCCCCACTCCTCAGCCTGGCCTTCAAGATCGCCAGGTCCCCCTACTTCCCCGGCCTGCTTCCCAGGCCTGCTTCCCTCCCCGCTTCCCTCCCAGCTCCCCTCACGCTGTAAAATGCAGCCACCGGAGGAACTGCAGTAGTCCATGTGCATGCTCGCCAGTGCCTCTGTGCCTTTGCATATGCTGTTCCCAAGGGACCACCCTTCCTCCTTCAGGACCTGGTTTGGGTTCAGGGCCTCTCAGAGCACAACAGAGGCCCAAGGTACTTTCCATTTTGTAGTATTAGTGTATATAAAATTGAAGACAGGCCTAAGCAAGGTGATAACAATTACAGAATAGTTTAAACATCTGCATTTGACAAATTACTACTTTTTTTTTTTTTGAGACAGAGTCTCACTCTGTCACCAGGCTGGAGTGCAGTGGCGTAATCTCGGCTCACTGCAACCTCTGCCTCCCAGGTTCGAGTGATTCTCCTGCCTCAGTCTCCCGAGTAGCTGGGACTACAGGCATGTACCACCATGCCCGGCTAATTTTTGTATTTTTAGTAGAGATGGGGTTTCACCATGTTGGCCAGGATGGTCTCAATCTCTTGACCTCATGATCCACCCGCCTTGGCCTCCCAATGCTAGGATTACAGGTATGAGCCACAGCGCCTGGCTGACAAATTGCTACTTTTAACACAAACAACCAAATGTAATATGAGTGTGTTATTCTAGGATTTCTTCCAAAAAAGTGTAAGTTCACAGCATGCTGAAAGCACTATGGTCAGGAAAGGGGGTGTGAATTTTGAGTTGTCTGATGAACAGGGTTTTCCTTCAGTCCGTCACAGTCCACACTTAAAGGCCCCATGAATGTGTGGGCTGGGCCTCATACCCTCTTGGCTGTCCCATACCCCCACAGACCCCACCTGGACGTCAGCCTTCCCTGAGCCAAGGTCACAGTGTTGGTCGTGGTCACCCCCTCCAGCCTGGGGCAGCCCTGTACCATTTACCTTTGATCGTCAGGGCCCAGCACAGATCCAGCACTCAGAAAGTATTTCATAAATACATGGTGAATAATGAATAAAGAAATGTAAATTGGGGGACATAAAAGCAATAGGTTTACCCTGTGGGGTTTTGACAAAGGGGGAAGAATTTCTTCCCCACCCTGGGCAAACGGAGCTCGTGAGAGGGCAAGGCAGGCATGCCAATGGCAAGTTCAAGGCCGCCAGCTGCTGGTTCCTTTTGTGACTTGAGGCAATAGATTGAGCAGCCCTACTACATGGAGAGGCTGGGTTGTGTGGGGTCATACCTGGGCACTAACCCCACTCAGGAAGCTCAAAGTCTGGCTGGCCTGGGACTTGCCTCTCAGTGAAGGCGGGGATGAACTGACCTGTACAGGGCACAGCTGCGCTGGGCCTGCTGAGCTGTGCCCAGGTCACCGAGTGACATTAGTGCAGCCTGCAGGTCAGTGCAGAGCTGGGGGAAAAAGAGATCCTGAAAGTCTCAGAACAGCTGCATGGAAATACCAGCTCTTCAGAGGGTTAGCAGGGAGGGGGCAGTGTGGTGTGATGGTTAAGAACTTGGGCATTGGAACTCTGTGCCACAAGTTTACAGACCTTGAGCAAGTGGCCTCACACCTCGCTGGGTCTCATTTCCTCATCTACAAAGATGCCTGCCTTGAAGGCTTGCATGAAGACCAAGTGAGATCATTCCTAAAAAAGTTTAGCACAGCACTTGGTGCACAGGAAATGCCAAAAACCAAAAGAAACGCCAGAAGTTATCTTGTGAAGGTGGGATTTCAGGGTTCATGTGGCAACACATCAAAGACTAGAAGGAGTTCTGGAGCCGAACAAGCCTGGATTCGATGCTAAGCCACTGACTCGCTGGGTCATTCTGGGCATGTCACTCCATCTCTGAGTCACGCTTCTCGTCTTTGCAGCAGGTTTCATCAGACTTTCTGCAGAGGGCAGAGTGAGGACTGACCAGGATGAACAGCACTCGGTGGGCACCCAGGAATGGAAGCTACAATCACCATTGTGATGGGTCTTTCATTCCCAAACTGGATGCCTGTAGGGGAGCATCCTTAAGGGACTCGCTCAGGACACCCCCAGGACTTCTGGTTCCCTGCCAGGATGGAGGGGGGAGCCTGCGGGAGGAGGAGGCCTTCACATGAGGACCAGTGCCATAAGGATCAAGGGCCGTGGCTCAGCTAATAATTTTTGTTCAAAGCCAGCAGGGCAAGCCAGGGCAGGCGAGCCCAGGGAAGGCAAGCAGGCAGATTGGGGTCACTGCACACCCACAGGCTGGGCTCTGCCTGCTCTTGGCACGCCTTTGGGCTGGGCACACCTGCGGTCACCGCTGCTATGCAGCTCCCACCCTATGTGAGTGAGGAGGCTGGGATGGGGACTAGAGAAGGGAGGAGACCAAGAGGAAACAAAGCGTCTGCCTTGGGAGAGTGGCAGAGCTCACACTGGCCAGGCACTTAGGAGGTGCCCAGCTCCGCATGTATGTCGGGGGCTACACTCCTCCTCTCCTCAGTAAGTGAGATGGGGCTGTCTCCAATTCTGATGAGGAAACTGAGGGGTGAAATGATTTGCCCCAATTCCTTCCATCAGGGCAGAGGGAAGGGCTCAGTGTGTCTGGCACCAGAGTCATGCTCGGAGAAGCTGCGAGTGTGTGCACAGACACAGATGTGTGTATTTTCATCCAACTGCTCTCACACCAGCATAAGCATGAAGAGATGTATGTGTGAGTGTGGGAGAGGCTGCAGCTGAGGGGAGGTGTGCACATGGTGTGTGGCTCATGTGACTGGCTGAGTGTGGCAGGATGTGAGTCCCTAAAGTCTCAGTGTGTGTCTTCACATGCAGAGGGCAGAGGCGCTTCCAACCCAGGAAGCCCAGGGTTCATGCCAGAGACAGCCCAGGGCTCATGCCGAATGCCAGGGTGGCAGTGAGCACAGAGCTGGGCCAGGCCTTGGAGGAAGGAAGCTTCTGTCATAGGGGCTGTTGTCTTTTGGGGGGTCTAGGCCCATCCTCAGAGGACTCCAGGCTGGGATCGGGGGTACACTGCAAAGCAGGCTCTCCAGCTTGCAGGCACCTATGGGTTCCATCCATCGCCCTGCCACACCCTCTGTGCAAATGCAGCCTACGTGAACTGGTGGGGCAGGGCCACAGCAGTGCCACAGTGAGGGCAGCAATGCCCAGGCATCCCCATCACCACTCCCAACAAGAAAGAGGCTTTGAACTTTGCTGGCAGTGGTGGTGGCCAGAGGCCAAGACCACCACATTGTCAATATTGACTGAGGAGTCATTGCCTAGGCAAAGCCTGCCACAGGGCGGGGAGGTGGAAGGCCTTGGGGCTGCTCTGGCTTTTCCCCATAAAAGAGCATCTTCTGGGCTGGGCGGAGGGCTGGGCCAAGCACCCACAAGCTTCTTAAGGCCTATTCAAATGTAAAAGGCTTAGAAAAAGATGATTGGCTCTAAATAGAAAAAAAGAGAAACTACAAAACTGAAATTAATAAATGTTATAATTAATGCATTCAGACTTAATTATTAAATTTAGAAATCAAAACAATTTTATTACACTTGACATCCATTTGTAGGCTCAATTTCCTCATTTTTTGAGAATTCTCCAGTATGCATGACTCTCAGGAAATCATGGCCAATTGGGGAAGACTTGTAGTAAAGCAGTTTACCAAGCAACAGCAAAATTTTTATATTCAATGTGGGATTTATATTTCGTATGGATACACTTTGTTTTAATATGTGGAAATAACTGAGGTGGGGTCTCCAAGGTTAGGCCTAAGGCTGGATTTAGGACTATCCCTGGGATGGGGCTAAGTCAGGGCAAGGAATATAGCTGCCTCATATTAGGAAGCACTTCCGTGTGCAAGGTGCCATGCCTGCCATCATGCAATCCTCATTAACATCTCTGTGTATGCACAGCTGGTGTTATCTCAGGTAGAAGCCTTAGGTGCTTTAGTTGATGGGTGAGGGAAAAGTTCCCATAGCCATAATGACCCTTGGAAATCTCTTAGGAAGGTCCCATGCTGGAGATGGACATCTTACTAAGTGCCACACAGCCAGACTTCTTATTTTTTAAAATGTTTTATAGACAGGGGGTCTCTCTCTGTCACCCAGGCTATAGTGCATGGTGTGATCATGGCTCACTGCAGCTTCTGAACTCTGGGCTCAACAGATCCTCCTACCTCAGCTTCCCGGGTTGCTGAACTCCAGGTGTGCCACCACTCCTGACTAATTTTAAAAAATCTTTTTTGTAGAGACGGGGTCACAGATTGTTGTCCAGGCTGGTCTTGAACTCCTGGCTTCAAGCAGTCCTCCCACCTTAGCCTCCTAAGGTGCTGGAATTACAGGCACATGACGCTTGGCCCACATAGACAGTCTTCTGACAATTGTTAGAAAGTTTGTCTTGCTGTTAAGGTCCAGATGCATATGAGTAGTGTTTATGGGTGACACTGATCAAAACATACATATCAGTTGCCTCCTTAGTGTAGTAGGTAGTGCTCAGTCTCATAAAACATACATATCTTTTTTTTTTTTTTTTTTTTTTTGCAGATGGAGTCTTGCTCTGTCGCCCAGGCTGGAGTGCAGTGGTATGATCTTGGCTTACTGCAACCTCCATTTCCCAGGTTCAAGTGATTCTCCTGTCTCAGCCTCCTGAGTAGCTGGGATTACAGGCACCTGCCACCACATCTGGCTAATTTTTGTATTTTAGTAGAAACAGGGTTTCACCATGTTGGCCAAGCTGGTCTTGAACTCCTGACCTCAAGTGATCCGCCCATCTCAGTCTCCCAAAGTGCTAGGATTACAGGCGTGAGACACCGCGTCCAGGTACATATCTTTAAATGCTAGAATCATCCTCTGTGGCAAGGTGCTCCCAGGACAGGAGGCACACAGGGATGGAGATGACTGATGCAGTGTCCTCACATTTGCTGCAGAACACGTGTGTGCTGAATGGAGAGGGGATGCAAAATCACCAACACTGTTGATGTTGCTGTTCCTCCTGCTTCCTAGTGCCCCCTTTTTGAGCATTTATAATTGAATCCACGTTCACTAAACATGTCCATGACGCCTAACTGCTGTCCGAAGGCAGTTCAGAGGAACCAAGTGCCATGGCCAAGGTCACTCTATTGGCCTGAACCCACAGCCTCTGTTTTGACCCTCTGCTCCTTTTGGCCCCTAATCCCTGGCTGCATGTGGATGACGGACTGAAGGGGCCCTGGCAGACAGGAGCCTATTGTCCAGTCGTCAATGTTGAGGGCTGAATTAAGACTAGAGCAGTGGCAACAGTCAGCAGGGGTGTTAAGGAGGAATCTGCAGAAGTCTGTGACAGACCAGAACTCACTGAATCCTCACAGCAGTCGTGGAAAGACAATGTCGTTACCTCTTTTACAGGGGAGGCTACTCAGGCTCAGAGATGAAGGTGTCTGCCCAAGCTCACCCAGCTCATGTGAGTGGGTGCAGGGTGATAGCCAAGTCTGTCTTTGGAGCTGCAGCCTTGACCTCTACTCACTTCCCTGAGGAACCTTTCTGCAACTCCCGTCTTTACTCCTCACCGTCTGAAGGACTGAAGCTAAACTCCCTAACCTGCTATTCAAGGCTCTCTCCAGCCCACACTGGGTCCCTCTGCCTTGAATGCCCCACTGAGAACCATTCCTCCACACTCATCAAAGTCCAGTCTGAGGCCTCCTTGACACCTTCCCCATTCCCCAACACACAAGCCTTCTCAGTTGCTCCATCTGGAGCACCCTGTACTCCTGCGTCTTTCTGGGCCTTTGCCCATATTGCTCCTTCCCTTCCATGCAGCAGAATCCACCTCTCATCCTTTTAGGACTTGCCAAACTCCACCTTTTCCAGGACAGCATCTGGACAGCTTGGGACACACTGATGCTCTTCTCTGTGTGTGTAGCACACTGTGAATGTAGCTCCTGGTGCCACTGAAATAGGGATACTCCCAGTTTTCTGGAAAGAATCTCATATTCAATATTTAAAATTAAACATCGTAGGGAAAATAGAATTGTGTTGGACTGCTTGCTATGCTTTTTAATAGTTTATGTTATTTTGATTCCTAAGCTATATTTTGAGGGGTGGGAGTTTCTTTACAGTCTTTTGAACATTTACGCTTCCTAAAGGGTCCAGGCCTCTATCTGGAGAACACCCACCTCAGTCCTGTGACTGTCTATTTATGTATATGTTCCCCCAGCCCTACACTGGTTTTGGTGCGGGGGGGCAGGCGCTGGGTCTGATCCCCAAGTGAAACCCTGGTGGATGCAGGGGCTGAACAAAGGCCTGTGTCAAGGGGAAGCTTAGGGGGCCTAAGGCTCTAGGTGCATAAGAAATTATGAGGATGATGGGGACACGTCCATAACAGAATGCCAGGGGCTGGGCAGAGAGATCAGAAAACCACAGTCCTTAGTCCAGTCTTGAAATTAGAGTTAAAAGCAGATGGGAGGAGGCCAGACTGCAGTTTGCCATGGTAACACTGGCTCCTCCCTTTGGGATGTGGAGTTAAGGAGGTCTCTGCTTTTCACCTTTTCACCCTGGGTGTAAAAGGATCACAACTGTGATTGTCAACATGCACCAGGTGCTTCTTTTGGGCCAGCCGTTGTTCTTGCTGGAGTGTGTCATCTCACCTCATGCATGTCATCTCACTTCAGGCCACAGCCCTGGAAGGGGGGTCTATTTCTATCCTCATTTTTTCAGGTGAAGAAACTGAAGCTCAGAGAAGTTAAGGGCCTAGCTCAAGGTCACACAGCTGGTGAGTGGCAGAGTTGGGATCTGCCTGCAGATCTGGCTGGCTCTCAATACCTGCCTGTGACCCTGTCTGCCTCTCCTGGTCCTGAGGGGTTTCAGTCAACAGTGCTGAGTTCCAGAATCTGGGCTGAGGAAGACAGTAGGCTCCAGCCCCATAGGGTCTGGCTTTCCACTCACTTCTATTAAAGGAGACAAAACAAATCATTACAGTGCTGGCCTGGGTTGACTCCAACCATGGAAGGGGAAGCTGTGTCCTTCGAATGCCTCCAGGAGGCTGCCATGTGGGGGTCGGAGGGCGGCAGGGGAGGAATTGTACCAAAATCTGATGGGCGCCATGGCTGGAAGGGGAATTTCCAGGGCCTTTGGAACTGAGGTGGGGAGAGAGGATGGCAATGGGCAATTCCTGCAGTCCAGGGAGAGGCGGCAAGCTGGGCAGGCTGTTATTCCTAGAGCAAAGGTCTTGACAAGGATCTATGGATGCCTTCCAAGTGGCCAATCCCGCCCTCTGTAGGCAAAATTCTGTTTGTGAATTCAACTGTATTTCTCTGGGGAGAGGTCTGTAGCTGGGCCTAGATTCTCAGAAAGGTTCATGGTTCAGAAAAGGCCACAGCATATTTTGTCGGTTCAGAGCATGGCCTCCGGTGTCAGAGGGACCTGGGTTCACACCCTGGTTCCTCCCTTTACTAGCTGCTTGATTGTCAGTAAGTAACTTACTCCCTGAGCCTCAGGTTCCGCATCTGCCAAATACGAATAACGGTCTATTCCTCAAAGAACTAGGATGTGGTAAGTCCCTGGCACCGTGGAGGCATTCAATACTCATAACTTTCCTTCCTACCCCTTTTGCTTACAACAAATGCTCGTCTGCTGGCAGGGACATGTGATTGGTGCGGGCATTTGATTTGGCAGTTACAGCGTATTATCCCTCCACAAAGCCTTCATTATGGTGCTGCTAACAACACTGCAGATAAAGCATGGATGTCCCTGCGTGCCAGCCTCCAGGTGATTATAACATTTTGGTAAATTGCCTTTTGTCTCGCTAGAGGGATGACAGCAGGAGGGGGCTGTGGGGGAGTCTTACTCGGCCATTTTGCAGAAACCGCAAGGGAAGCACTGTGGCAAGGTAGCCTGGGTTTGCAGAAGGAGTTCCAGCCAGCAGTGGGAACCCCGGGTACCAGCCCTGGCTCTACCACAGACAGGCTGTGTGGGGCTGGACACGTGATTTGCCCTCTCTGGGTCTCAGATTTCTCATCTGTCAGGGGAAGGCAGTGGCTTCAAGATTAGGGGAGTCTTGGTTTGTCAGTGTCATTGAAAGACTTGTTCATTGGCCGGATGCGATGGCTTACACCTGTAATCCCAGCACTTTGGGAGGCTGAGGCAGGCAGATCACGAGGTCAGGCGATCGAGACCATCCTGGCTAACACGGTGAAATCCTGTCTCTGCTAAAAATACAAAAAATTAGCCAGGCTTGGTGGTGGGTGCCTGTATTCCCAGCTATTGGGGAGGCTGAGGCAGGAGAATGGCCTGAACCCAGGAGGCGGAGCTTGCAGTGAGCTGAGATTGTGTCACTGCACTCCAGCCTGGGCGAAAGAGCGAGACTCCGTCTCAAAGGAAAAAAAAAAGAAAGACTTGTTCATTGGCCAATTTTTGAGCAAGAAAGTGGGCAGAGAACTATCTGCAACCTTACACTCTTTGGATGTGTACTTTTATATCTCTATAAAACGTAGGGCTGCTAGGGAGGCCCTCGGTTCTTTCTTTCTTTCGCTAGTAAACTCCAACTTCTCATTCAAAGTCAGCTCTAACATTATCTTTAGCTTTGAAGTCAGCTGGACCTGACTGGCTTCCAGTTCCAGCTCTGCCACTTGCTATCAGTTTGACTTTGGGCAGGCATTTCACCTTTCCTCAGTTTCATCATCTGTAAAGTGGGAATAACAAGGATAACGACTTTGAGGGATTACTGTGGAGATTAAATAAAATGAAATAAAATAAAATATACATAAAGGGCTTAGACCAGTGCCTGGAACACAGTAAGAAGTTGGCAAATGCTGGCTATTATTATTATCCTGCTTTATCACTCTATCAAATAGAATATGGATACCTTTGTATAGCAATAGATCTATTTCTTCACTGCCATTTTTAAATGATTGCATTGTATTCTATATTAAGAATAAACTATATGTTATTTAACCAGTCCTTTCCTATTAGACACTGGGGATGTTTCCAGTTTTCAACTGTCTAAACAATGTCAGAGAAAAATTAGAAGACTAAAGTGGTCTTTCTTCTCTACATGTTCACTGTGCTGCTTAAATTTCACCCTTTTCTAAAGCTGGGTGGGGAGCAGATAAACCTCAAGTCTGGGAGCTTTTCATCCATGCCTCTTTCAACAGATGATCTTGGAGCTGGCCAGAAGTGGAAAATGGGAAACCTGGGGAGGCAGGTGAGCCTGAGTGTGAATTCAGGCTCCTGCCGAATTTCCTGGGGAAATTCTTTAACCCCACTGAGCCTCAGTTTCCTCATTGTCAAACAGGGATCACATGAGTACTCCCTACCCCTTGGTTGAGGGTCTGGTGCATGGCAAAAGCTCAGTCATCGTTAGCTGTCACCACCACCATCATCGCCATCTTCCTCATGATTCTGGTGGTGGCAGCCGAGTCACATAAGTCAGGTTACTTTTCAGACCCCAATTCACACCCCTTATTCCCATTGTCCATTTAATGGAGTGTGCATTCAAATGAGGCTTGTGGTTTTGATTTTAAATGCTGTCTGGAACCCACAGGTTCAAATGCAAAAGGGCGCTCTCTGCAAATAATCACTGGTGTGTGATATTTTTAAGAAGCCAATGCCATTGTTTCTGATTGAAGGAAAGTTGGTGCTATTTTGAAGAGCAGCACGATTAAGCGGTGGCGTTATCTCTTTAACCATTGGGAATTATACGCTGTTTGAAAGATTTGTGAGCTCTAGGACATTTGCCAGATGTGCTTGATTCGACATTTCAGACAACAAAGGGGATAATGTTGGCGGGAATCTTGACGGCATTTCTGATGATCAGGATATTCTTTGAGGATGGTACTGAGACCTTTCGGGGAAGAATTTCAGCTTTTTACATAAACTAATTTGGGATGCTCACTCTCTGTCTTCCACAAAGCAAATTTAGTTTATTGTTAGTTGTATATGTTAAAATGGTTATGAGGGTTTTTTCTTTGAATATTAATAATGTGTCTTTCATCTGAGACACTCTCATGGGGTATCATTAATTGGGAGGAGGGAGTAAAGATTAGTAGTACAGTTCTTTTGCAAATGATTACTACTAGTAACATTGAGGCAAGCAACAGCCCCATGAAAGAGATACTCGTACAAACTGCCAGCGAGGCTGTAGCTTATCCTTCCTAAGAGGAGTGACAGGGACATGTAGGAAAGGGAAGGGCTAGAGTTAGTCTCCCAATTTCCCATCGTAATCGTAGTAAAGGCCATTCACCCAAATAGCTCCAAATGCTTCTTTATTAGCTCACAGTGTATAAAGGACCCTTTTCCAAATGAAGTAGCATCTGATTATGGGGACTGTGGTGTTTTTGTCTTAAAGCTCTAAGATGGACCATTTCATTCACTTGGGAACCTTACTGAGCTCCCACTGGGTGCCAGGAACTGTGCTTGGTGGAGGAACAACTATGAATCAGACATGCCCCTATCTAGAGAGGAGATAGAGGAATACAGAATAAACCAGAACCACGAAGCTGGCAAGAAGAATGAAAAGGACAGGCTTTGGGAACATTGGGGCTTGAATCTGACTGTATCACTAGCTCTGTGACATGAGCAAGTTATTAACCTGAGACCAAGTGTCTTCATTGCAAATTGCAAACTGTGTCTCATGCAAATTACCCACTTGGGGTGGCAGAGAAGAACATGTGAGGTAAGCTGGGGGTTTTTTTTGTTTTTTTTTTTCAGACCAAGTCTTGCTCTGTCATCCAGGCTGGAGTGCAGTGGCATGATCTTGGCTCACTGCAACCTCCTCCTCCCAGGTTCAAGCAATTCTTCTGCCTCAGTCTCCCGACTAGCTGGGACTACAGGCATGTGCCACCATGCCCAGGTAATTTTTGTATTTTTAGTAGAGACAGGGTTTCACCATGTTGACCAGGCTCCTGGCCTCCTTGAACTCCTGGCCTCAGGTGATCTGCCCGCCTCAGCTTCCCGAAGTGCTGGGATTACAGGCCTGAGCCACTGTGCATGGCCAAGGTAAGCTGTTAAGGTGCTTGGCATAGAGCCTAGCAAGGATCCTCCACAATAAGCATTCGTTTCCCAGCTTGTCTTCCCGAGCTGTGGATGCACAGGCAAAGCCACATGCCCTCCTTTGAGGGTTGCAGGCAAAGACTTCATAGCCTTCTGTTATGTGCTGAGCATTGAGAGATGAGGAGGACTGAGATGGGTGGAGAAAAGAGGGAAGGGTATTCTGCACTGGGGGAATATATGAGGTGAGAATAGGCAGTAGGAAGTGCTGTGTGTTTATCAATGGATGCCAGCTAGTCCTGTTGGACTAGAACACAGGGCAGAAGAGACAGCAGGATGGAAGGTGGACCTTCAAAGTTAGGCTGGGGCTCTGAATGCCCTAATCAAGTGTTTGCAGACCCCAAAGTTTCAGCAGCACCTCATTTTCCAAACAAAACCCTTGAGGAGGCAGAAAGACAGCATATCTAGGCACATCTGTCTCCCTAGAGACTCCTCTCAGGCACCTAGAGAAAGCTTAACAAATCCCAGGCTCTCACTTCTTTCTCTCTAGCCTGAGTCAATAATCATCATAATGATAACAGCCACAATTACCAATCACAGGACACCTGTTTTGGACCAGGTGCTGTCCTATGTATTTTTAATACTTAATCTCATTTTTTTTCTAACCATAATTTCTCCAATAGGTACTACCACAATGCCCCTTTTACAGATGAGGAGAGTGAGGCTCCAAGGGGAAAAGTAACCTACTCATGATCACAGAGCTGGTCAGTGGTAGATCTAGGACTAGAGGCCAGCCTGAGGCATGGATTCTAGGCCCCAGGCTTTTAACCACCACAGCACGCTGTCTCTCTCACCTCTCCCAGCTCTCCAGCCTCTGTGGGGCAAGATATCCTAACTCAGTCTCTTTTTTGTTTTGTGTTTGCAGTATTGATTAGAATATATAATAACTGTCTACAGTTGCTATCATTTATGGCTTTATGGTCCCAAGGTAAGCAGCAGTAGGGGGTAGTGGAGAGACAACTGGGCTGTGGTAAGATGGGAGTGGGTTTGAGTTCCAGCTTCACTATCACACGTCTGTCACTCATTACTCCAAGACCTAGTTTCCCAATCTCAGGATGAGCCCATTCCCAGCTCACTGGATGCATGAGAAGTCTATGAGATGCAAGGCTCATGAACTCAAAGGCTTTAAGGTGAGTACCAGAAATGACTGATGCTGCTAGGGTCACACAGCAGGGAGTGGGAGGGATCTGGGCAGTGCATGGTCTCACCTAGGTGCTCAAACCCAAGCAGCTTCAAGAATTGGACCAACCAAACAAAAACTGCAACCAGATTTGTCCTGAGAGCCACTGGGTTGAGACCTCTGACAGATGTTAAACTGCTTTGAAAACTTGGATGTGCATAGAAATATAATGGATTCTTTTTATTATTCAAAATCATAAGTTGTCTGTCATGTGCCAAGTATTGAATTTGGTGTGATTAGTTGAACAATACGAGGGACCTGGAAGCAGGTGCTCTGCCTGCCTGCATGCTTTGTCTTTTACAAACATTTAATCAGCTCCAACTCATGGGACCCATGTGCGATGCTGGGGACACAGTGATAAATCAGACATAGTCACGTGGTCCCTGCCCTCAAGCTGCTCCCAGACTTGTGGGGGAGACAGCTAATAAAGATACTTCTACTGTCCAGGGCTAAGTGCTAAGAGGTAGGCTTGGAAGGCACAGAGGAGGGACGCCCAGCCCAGACACAGCAGTGGAGTGGAGGACAGAAGAGATGGTCAGGGAAGGCTGCCTAGAACAATGGTCCACCAACAGCTGGTCCCACCTTTGAGAAGGTTGTAAAATCAAGTTAGTGCCTAGCAACCAGCATTTTAAAAAATAAACAGAATAGAAAATATCGGGCCAAGCGCAGTGGCTCATGCCTATAATCCCAGCACTTTGGGAAGCTGAAGTGGGTGGATCACCTGAGGTCAGGAGTTCCAGACCAGCCCGGCCAACATGGTGAAACCCTGTCTCTATTAAAAATACAGAAATTAGCTGGGTGTGGTGGCACATGCCTATAGTCCCAGCTACTCGGGAAGCTGACACAGGAGAATCACTTGAACCTGGGAGGCGGAGGTTGCAGTGAGCCGAGATCGCACCACTGCACTCCAGCCTGGGTGACAGAGACTCCATCCCAAAAAATAAAAATAAAAAAAAAATCATAGAATGTTGCATGTACAAAGATACATACATCACACATGTGCACCTGTGTGTATCCTGGGTCATGACGTAAAACATTCCTTACTGTGGGTCGAAGGTTTGAGAGCTATAGTTAGAGAGAATATGTTGCCTGCCCTGAACCCCAAAGCCTGGCACATAGTAGATGTTCAGAGAATTTTGATACGTGGAAGGATGGATTTAAATTCTCACAGCAAAGGTGACTCTACTGCTGGTGGCCCAGCCCGTGACCTGCTGAACAATAAGCATCCCCAGCTTTGACCCATGCAGGTGGCATATGCTTCATAACAGCAGTGGCTGAGGGCCCTGTGTTTACTCTGGGATGGCCTCAGTCACCCATCTTAGGCCCAGAGGCCCAGCAGCCTGCGCCTTCAGGATGCCAACAGGAAGCACTGTTTGTGGGGGTAGATTGGAATGCAACAGAAGAGGGACAGAAGCCTGAATCAGTCCCTCACAGGGTGAAGTGAGTCAGGGGTAATGACTAGGTGGCCACAAACAGAGTCTCCTTTTTAGTGGTTTTCAGGACACTCCGAACTTCATCTGTCCTATAATATCAGGACCAAAATACTCCTTGGCTACCTTTCTCCTCCATCATAGACTCCTACTTAAGGTTGGAAGGGCCCTAGACATTATCCAGTTCAACTCTCTCATTTTATCCATGAAGAGAAAGGGGCCCAGAGAGGGAAGGCATTGGCCAGGGGTCATCCAGCAGGCAGCCTGAGAGCTGGGGCCAGGATCAGGAACCCAGGTCACCTACCCTATCACCCTGAGCCCATGTCCTTCACATGCTCCTCTCTCCCGTCATCTTACCAGAAAGATCTCCTACCTAATCTAACCTCCTTTGGCCTCTTCTCTATATGTAATCAAAGAAGTCTTTCTAAAGAACAAATGAGTTACTATGTTAGTAACTGCCTAAAGCCTTCCCTTGCTCCCCACTGCCTTAGGGTGAAAGACAGCCATAACCTTTGCCCTCACCCCGCCCACCTTTCAGGCTTCCTCTCTTGCTCTTTGTCTCCTTTCATACTGTTAGCTCATGCTCCTGAATTAGTTGGAACTCCCTATTTATGACATGTTTTCTCCCAACTATAATCCTTTTGCACATACTGTCTCCTCTGCCTTCAAACACTCTTACCAACCCTGCTGCATTTGTCTGTTCTTTTTTAGATTACAGAGTAGATCTTTCTTTTTCCAGGAACCTCCCTGGCCTACTGGCCTCCAGGGTAAAGTATCCCTACTAAGTTGTCTGGCAGCAACTCTATGCTGTTATAATCTATGTCACCATCAGTTTCTCCTGGCTCCTGAGAGAAGGCTGGGTATAGAAGATAATGCTGCCATCCATTAGGAGAAAGGGAACACTGTATGGAACCCAGTAGTTCTCTAGGACATCTCTTGGTACTTCCACTGACCACAGTAAAAGTTCATAAAAAACTAACCCAACCAACTAATAACCAACAAAGGCAGGACCACTAAGGGTTTGGACCCTTCAAGAATGAAGGTTTTGGCCGGGCGCGGTGGCTCAAACCTGTAATCCCAGCACTTTGGGAGGCTGAGACGGGTGGATCACAAGGTCAGGAGATCGAGACCATCCTGGCTAACACGGTGAAACCCCGTCTCTACTAAAAAAATACAAAAAAACTAGCCGGGTGATGTGGCGGGCGCCTGTAGTCCCAGTTACTCGGGAGGCTGAGGCAGGAGAATGGCGTAAACCCGGGAGGCGGAGCTTGCAGTGAGCTGAGATCCGGCCACTGCACTCCAGCCCGGGCTACAGAGCGAGACTCCATCTCAAAAAAAAAAAAAAAAAAAAAAAAAGAATGAAGGTTTTGATTACCCTACTAGGTAAAAAGCCAGACCAGTGGAAGGGTGGGCTCAAGGCAAATGGAACCTGGGATGAATAATGGAAGAAGGAATTTGTAAATATTACCTACAGCCTTGTGACCAGTTACAGAAAGAGAACTGTAGTAGTGATACAGTTTTTTCTCCTTGCTTGTATGTGTATGAATATCTGTATCTATGTCATCTATCTTTCTATTTATTCATCTATATACACATTTTGTTTTGTTTTGTTTTGAGAGGGGGTCTCGCTGTATCACCCAGGCTGGAGTGCAGTGGTGTGATCTCGGCTCACTGCAACCTCTGCCTCCTGGGTTCAAGCAATTCTCTTGCCTCAGCCTCCTGAGTAGCTGGGATTACAGGCATGCACCACCATGCCCAGCTAATTTTTGTATTTTTAGTAAAGATGGGGTTTAACCATGTTGGCTAGACTGGTCTTGAACTCCTGATCTCAGGTGACCCACCTGCCTTGGCCTCCTAAAGTGCTAGGATAACAGGTGTGATCCACTGCACTCGGTCTGTTTTGTTTTGTTTTAAGAGATAAGGTCTTGCTGTGTTGCCCAGGTTGCCCTCAAACTCCTGAGCTCAAGAGATCCTCCTGCCTCAGCTTCCCAAGTAGCTGAGGTTACAGGCACAAGCCACCATGCCTGGCTAGCATATTTGTTTTTATTAACTAATTTTTTCTTTTGTTTCCTCTTTTATCCTTGTTATTTTATAGAAGGATTATTGGCAGGAGCTTGTAGGTTATAGACTCTTCAGGCAGAACTGTCAAGGAATAACCTTACTCAAAAAATGGGTGCAGTATCTGCCCTCTGGAGAAGGGGAGAGGGCCTTGTGTTAATATGGAGGATGTATTGAAACTTGTTATACAAAAAAAACATACTTTTGTTAATGTTGTATAGAAGACTTAGTATCTGTAGAAGAATGTGTGTGGATGCTGAGCAACAAAAGGGGTGGCTGGGCCAGTGAGAAGCTATTGACACCCAGCCAGGTGCGGTGTCAGGTAATTCCAGAACTTTGGGAGGCCAAGGCGGATGGATCACCTGAGGTCAGGAGTTCAAGACCAGCCTGGACAACATGGCAAAACCCTGTCTCTACTAAAAATACAAAAATTAGCTGAGCATGGTGGTAGGTGCCTGTAATCCCAGCTACTTGGGAGGCTGAGGCAGGAGAATCACTTGAACCTGGGAGGCGGAGGTTGCAGGGAGCCAAGATCGCGTCATTGTACTCCTGACTGGGCAAAAACAGTGAAACTCCATCTCAAAATTAAAAAAAAGAAGGCACTGACTCTCAGCTCCAAACTGACCCTTCTATGCTTAACTTGGCAACGGTGGGACTGGAACTGTTTAAATTACATTAGTTTTGCCAGCCAGCTCCTTGTTAGGGGCTGTCAGGCAGACAAAGACACCCCTCCTTTCTGTTGTCTTTGTTGTTCATGCCAGTGTCATTGCAGCAGGTGTCATTTCACTTCCAGTTTCCAGTTTTTTCCACACTCCTAGAATCAGCTTCATTTCTCTCTTCAGAGGCTCCACTGGGCAGTGCTGTCCCGCCAGAGGTCTGGGTCCCAGCTCTGCAGGAGCCCTGCTCTGAGCTCCCAGGAGCCAGCCCCAGCTGGCCTCTGCTCAGGGGTCTGGGTTGCAGGTCCTGGGGGTCCCTCTGTTGACCTTCTAGGTTCTCACAACCTAATCTTTTACTATTGTCCCCAGTCCTTGAGGGGGTACCTGCATCCTGCAGTTGCTTTCTCTGTTACCTCAATGTCTTCCTTTGCTTTTCCAGTTCCCTAGTAGCCACCAATTTCCTGATATTAAATTCTTTCCATTTTTCTTTTTTCTTTTTTTTTGAGACAGATTCTCACACTGTCACCCGGGCTGGAGTACAGTGGCGCGATCTTGGCTCACTGCAACCTCTGCCTCCCAGGTTCAAGCTATTCTCCCGCCTCAGGCTCCTGAATAGCTGGGATTACAGGCACCCGCCACCATGCCCAGCTAATTTTTTGTATTTTTAGTAGAGATGGTGTTTCACTATGTTGGCCAGGTGGTCTCAAACTCCTGACCTTGTGATCTGCCCACCTTGGTGTCCCAAAGTGTTGGGATTACAGGCGTGAGCCACAACGCCAGGCCTCTTTCCATTTTTCTAACTGAACTCTTACTGACACAAGATAATACAGAGTTCCTTCTCACACGGATCTTACAGTCTAGTGGGAGAGATAGATATTAAGCAAATAATTACATTTAATTACATTGAAATAAGTGCCATGAAGGAAAAGTACAAAGTATATTAGCATATTAAAGGCCCTGAGAAGTTCTGCAGTAAATAAGCCTGGTTAGCATTGTTTAGGGCAACATCTCCCTATCTCATTTGACTAAGAAACTTCATGGTAAATGTATTAGCACCCAGCAGAGTTAGCATGCTACAGAGTAGTGCATTGTGCAAATGGAAAAGGGAAGTCATTGAAGAAATGTGAGCTGGGGACTTGGAGTGTGAGCATTTGCCATGTTCCTCCAGTAGCATCCAGTGGGTTAGCGGCGTCTTAGCTCCAGGATTCCAGTCATAGGATCAGCTGACAATTCTCCTTGCTCTTATTCTAGCCCCACAAGGCAGCTTTCTGGTCATCACTGACTTACTGAGTAAATTTCCCTATAGGAAGACTATGCTCTCATCCACCAGCACAGATGGTCTGGTCTACCTGGAAGTTTCTTTCTCATTATAGAGCAAGGTTTCTTGACCTGGGTCTTTAGAGGGACCATCCATCCCTTAAGACTATCTGCAAAATGTGTGTGTGTGTGCATGCGCACGTGTGGGCACATGTGTGTACATGTGTGCTTGTGTGTGTGCATGCATGGACATTTTTCTAGCAAGAGGGTCCATATCTTTTGATATTCCTAGCGGGAGTGTGACTTCAGAAAAGGGTAAGGTTAGGAATCACTGCATTAAAGGAAAATGTTCCTATTATTTGTGTATTGATCTCCTGTGAGTGTGGTCACTGCAAATGGGTTCTTCTCAGTCTGATCGGCCTTGTGTTGACTCACCAAACTGAGGTTCTGGATCCTCCAAGGTACCTACTCCCCTGACTAAAAGATGAACCAACCTTCTTGGACCTCAAGGGATCACTGCCCTCTAGGTTGTTGCCTGTGCCATTTCCTCTCGCTGGGAAACCCTGTCCCCAAGCCTTGTGGTCAAATCCCAGTTATTCTTCAGGTCTTAGCTTAGAAGTCATTTCCTCCTTGAAACCTTCTCTGACTTACCACTTTGGGATTTGATACCCCTTCTTTGTGCTCCCACAGCATCTGTCCCACCTCTCTGGGGCCCCTACTTTCCCTTCCCTGCAGGACCATGTTTTGCCCTTCATTGTGTTTGTTCCATGATGCAATTAACTGTTTATAGTACTACTCTGCCACCTTTAGAATGCAAGCTCCACAAGGAAGGGGGGCTGTGTCCAGCTTTGCTCTGCCTTTTCCCCAACACCAAGCAGAGTGTCTAGCATATGGTAGGTGCCCATTAAAATCGAAGGAATCCATGCAAAAATAAGTACCTTAATCCTTTCAGTGCGACATTTATGTGCCATCACAGCTAGACCACAAATGTCCTTTTACCTCCCTCTAGGACGATGTACAGATTTGCCATGAGAAGTCCACAAGATAAAACATCCAGGTAATCAATTTTTGTCTTTCATCAGCAAAAGCTTTTTTCTCATCAAGTGTGTGCATACATTTGTACATACGGATGCACATACTTATATGTGGATGAAGAGAAAACGTGCTGCAGTGTCGAAAGAAACCTACCTGCGTTTCTCAGAAAGCGGTTCCTGTAGTCCTTGATTACCCTCGTGACGGGGTTATAGAAGCCGTCTCCACAATCGTAATAGCCCTTGGGGATTTTTCTAGGTGGGTCCATATTGGTGAGTTGAGCCATACCTTGAAAGAACATAATGGGCAATTAGTTCACCATCAAGGCCAAATCTAAACCCAGTGTTCCCATAAGGTCCGCTTGTGGCTGGTGGCTCATGTGACTATCTGGCTCCACTGTTGAACTAAATACCGCCTACTCAGGGCAAGGAGCAAACCCAGCAGAAACAGTGCCCCAAAGGAACTTTCTGAAAGTGGCTCTTGGGAACAGGGTCTTGGGAACTAGACCCTCTGTCTTCTTCTTCCTTTGACCCCATCCTTTTCCATTTCTTGGGATACCATGAAAAAGGGCACAGATTCTGAGGTCAGACAGACCCTGAGGTTAAGTCGGAGTTGGCAGACAGATGGGAGAGCATCAGTCTAGAAGAGGGGTGGCATTCAAGGCGTGGGCAGAGGCCAGAGGCATGGATCCTTAGGCCCTCCTCTCGAAACCTTGTAGAGCAGAGGACATGTGAAGGAGAACAGCAGGAAAGAAATGGATCAGGTGGACAAGGGGCAGGTGGTGGAGAACCTTGACTTTCGCCAAAATTACCAGGTGGCTGCCACTTATTCAATGTTTATTATGTGGCAGGCATTGTGCTCCTATTTTATTTAATCCTGAGAGCAACTCTGTGGCTCAATTTTACAGATAAGAAAACTGAGGCTCAGAGAAGTTAAAGTAACTTTCCCAGGGTTATCTGCTAGGAAGCAGTCTAACTCTGGAACCTGTATGTTCAGCTGCCAACATCAGGGGAGGAGAAAGCCTAGGTGCAGCCACAGGACCAGGGACACTGAGATCCCTGGGAGGGAAAGAAGATCGAGTGCACCTTTTAGGTCATGCACCCTATGTGTGTGTATCTTGAAAAGCCATGGCTCAAATAAAGGGAGAGGTTGGAATAAATAACTTCTCAGGTTCCTTCTAACTATAGTTCCTATAATTCCTTGTTCTCTAGACTGAGAGCTGGATGCCCACTGAGTACAAAGCACCATTTCCACAAATCAGTGTCTTGCACACAGTAGGCACTCTTGTGTTGCTTAATGACATACCTAACACTAACCCTGACATTGACCCTGACCCTAACCCTAACCCCATGTGTACTGGCTAATGATTGCTGAGCACTTACTCCATGTCAGGCACTTTACAGCCATTCTGTCACTGAAGCATCATGCCAATGCCTACTTCACAGATGCTTGAAGAGGTTGTGGGGCACTTTTAACCCTCACCCTGCCTTGCAGGCAGGGCGAGTTACCCTAACAATGCCAGCCCCAAGAGGCAAAGTGTGGAGCGACAAGGGAAAGAAGTAGCTACTTAGAATCAAGCTTCTCTGCTGAGCGTCACTGGAGAAGAAGGGAAGAGCCAGGCAGGTTTGGGAAAAACCACCATGAGACTGGCAGAGGCTCAGCTTTCGCAAAACCAGCCACTGTGTGAGAGCTGAGGCCTAAGGCTGAGGGCTTTTTGCCTATAGCCTTAATTGGGGTAAAGAGCCCATGGCAAAGTCCAGGCCTCCCATCATAAGTAATTGGGGAGGAGTGATTTGCAAGGTTCTCAAGCTGCAGCTAGACTGGCAGCTCTTTGAAGGGAGAGACGATGTCCTCTCAGCTCTGGTCTCCCTGGGGCCAGCCAGTGTCTGACATACAGTAGGAACTTAGGAAATGTTTCTTAATGTCATTGCCTTAACTCCCCTAAGCACATACTTCACCCTGCACTGTGATGTCAATATCATTATCCCTGTTTGACAATAACTCTTTAACGAGTACCCACTGTATGCCAGACAATGTGCTAGGGCCCTGCCCTCATGTTGCTCACAGCTTGGGAAGAGGAGCTGAACACTCAAGATCCAAGCCCTGGGGGGAGATCATGGCTGCTCTGTGATATGCCACAGGGAGACCTTACCTAGTGTGGGAATTCAGGGAAGGGGGTCCCAGCTTCAGGACATTGAGCTGAGATGTGAAGGACGGGAAGGAGTTATTTGGGTGAAGTAAGAGGGTTAAAGTATTCCAGGCAGAGAGAATGGCGGAAAAGTGTGGTCTCCTTGAGAAATAGAGAGAAAGCAAGTATGGCAAGAGGGGAGAGAGAAAAACCGAGAAGAGTGGGTAGCCCAGGAAGGGGCTGGGACGTGAGCAGTAGCCAGAGAATGTCACTGTTTCTGAGAATTTGAAACCTTATCTTGAGGGTATAGGGAGCACTCAAGGGTTGGGGGATGGGGGCAATCAGATTCACACTTTAAAAGATGTAAGTGGCTGGGCATGGTGGCTCACGCCTGTAATCCCAAGTTAAGGAGGGAGGGTTGCTTGAGGCCAGGAGTTCTAGATGAGCCTGGGCAACATGGCAGGACCCATCTCTACAAGAAACTTAAAAAAAATAAAAATTGACCAGGAGTGGTGGTGCATGCCTGTATTTCCAGCTGCTTAGGAGACCAGATCACTTCGCAGGAGGATCGCTTGAGCCCAGGAGTTCAAAGTTACGGTGAGTTATGATCACACCACTGCACTCCAGCCTGGGCAACAGAGCAAGACTCTGTCTCAAAAAAAAAAAAAAAAAAAGAAAGAAAGAAAGAAAGAAAGATGGAAGTGACTGCTGCAGAAAGGAGAATGACCTCAAGAATGGCCAAGTGGGGATCTCTGGAAGTCAGGTCATCAAGGGGAGAGATGATGGAGGGCTGGAACAGGGCAGTGGCAAAGAGGATGAAGAAAATGCTGCCTGGCACATGGAAATACTCAGTAAATATTTGTTGACTAAACAAATGAAAGAATATATTTCAGAGGTAAAATCCATAGGACTATTGCACTTAGGGGGCAGGGGAAGGGAGGATTAGGCTTACCTAGGTGGATGGGCATGACATTCAGTGAGGCAGCCATCACAGCAGGGGTGACAATGAATTCAGTGCAGACAATTTGGGGAATGACCAAGATAGGTGTCAGTCAAGCTTGATGCAGGGATCTTAGGCTCAGAGATTCTGATTTCAATTTAGAAGCTGATGGTAGTTGAAGGCTTAGAAGTATATCAACTTGTTCAGGAAGAGCATATAGAATGATAACAGAAAGTGCCTAAGCCAGAGAGCCCCGGGAACCTCAGCATGAATAACTGGGGGTGGGGTGAAGTTGAGGAGGCACTGGCAAAGCCTGGGGATAGAAGGAAAATAGCAGAGTAAGTGTCAGGAGGGCAAAGGGAGAGAAGGCGGCTCACCCAGTCAACTAACTGATCCAAGGTCATGAAGCTGGGAAGGGAAGGAGATGGGGGTTTGAGCTCAGGTCGGCCTGATTCCAGGGCCTGGGTGCTTCCTGGAGGCTTCTGCCCTGATGGAGGTTGACTTGTGCAGTCTCATGTAGCTATAGACAGGAAATGCTAGGACTCAAACCCACAATTTCTGGCTCCATGCTCTATCAACCACAGCTCATGGTCTCTCATAACCTAAGTTGGGATTGTTTTTATAGTATACAGAGTTGTTTCCCCATCTGTCATTTTGGATATATTATCTCTGCTGTGCCAAAAACTACACTCTTCTTTTTAAATTTTTTTAATTATTTATTTTTTTTTTATTATACTTTAAGTTCTGGGGTACATGTGCAGAATGTGCAGGTTTGTTACATAGGTATACACGTGCCATGGTGGTTTGCTGCACCCATCAACTCGTCATCGACATTAGGTATTTCTCCTAATGCTATCCCTCCCCTACCCGTCTTGAGGCTCATCTGACCTGGAACACATCTCAAAAACACTCAGATGAGCCTTTTAAGGTGCCACTCTTTGAATCCAGACTTGTAGTACAAATGTAGCCCTCCGTGATGAAACAAGGTTTTGGCAGGGAGGGAGCATGATACAGAGGACCTCAGAGAGGAAGTCTGGGCCTCCAGTGTGAGCTCTGCCACAGGGAACCATGTCTGAACTCCACAGCCTCAACTTGGAGTGACATGGGACTAGGAAGGCTGACTGGGCAGGATCATCTGGACATTAGGGAGACAGGGATTACAGACAGCCTCCCTCAGCACCTGATACACAAAGCACATGCTCTGTCAGTACTGCTTTTGCCCTTAACTCTTTCTTTTTAAAATATTTACAAAATTTTAGTGTTATAGGAGGTACTACAAATAAGAACAGCTGACATGTACCATGCACCCATATGCATTCAAGGCACTGTTCTAAACACCTGACATGAATTATCTTATTTACAACAATCTTGGGAGGTAGATGATGCTATTGACCCCATTTTGATTTTTTTTTTTTTTTTTTTCTGAGACCACAGTCTCACTCTGTTGCCCAGGCTGGAGTGCAGTGGCATGATCTCAGCTCACTCCAACCTCCACCTCCTGAGTTCAAACGATTCTCATGCCTCAGCCTCTGGAGTAGCTGGGATTACAGGCACACCACCACACCCGGCTAGTTTTTGTATTTTTAGTAGCGACGGGGATTCACCATGTTGGCCAGGATGGTCTGGAAGTCCTGACCTCAAGTGATCCACCCGCCTTGGCCTCCCAAAGTGCTGGAATTACAGGCATGAGCCACCGCACCCAGCTGATTGACTCCATTTTGAAGGGAAGAAACTGAGGCACAGTGGGTAAAGCCCCTTGCCCATGGTCCTCTGACTAGCATAGTGGAGTTGAGATATGAGGACTGGCCGTCCTGGCTCCAGGACCTGGCTTTTTTGTATTCTTCTGCAGCTGCTCAGTTCCTTTTCCCCTTTAAGTTACTTCATTAGGCCTCAGTGCACTTATCTGAAACCGTCTTAGTTTCCCTCTCAGTTTGGGGTATCAAGGAAAGAGTGGATGCCTGGGTACCTGCAGGCTTCAAGCCATTGAGGATCTCTGTGTAAAACCTCCGATCATAGCCGTCGCAGTAATGCCAGTTCTTCTCATCATAGTGCAGCCCGTCTGCAAAGGTATATGTGCCCTGGAAGACAAGGAGCGCACATGTGCATCTGAGGAAGCTGAAGGCTTTTGGCCAAGAGGTTCAGATGTCAAGGGAAGTGGGAGGCTTTCTGATGGCTACAGTAAAGAAATGGTAACGATCACAATTATTATGGTTGTGATGATGAGAGGGAATGGGTATAAGTGCTGAGCCGTGTCCCTGCCACTCAAAGTAGGTGAACTCACTTTGGCAGATGAACTTGGGCAGATGAACTTGGGCAGATGACCCACTCTCTCTGGCCCTTCATTTCTTCATTTGTAAAATTAAGTTAATGATGGTATACATGACATAGGGTTGATTGAAAATTCAATGAGATAGCACACGTGAAGCATTTAGCACAGTGCCTGGCTGTGATGGTTGATTTTGTGAGACAACTTGACTGGGTTAAGGGAAAGGGATGCCTACATAGCTGGTAAAACATTTCTGGGTGTGTCCATGAGGGTGTTTCTAGAAGCAATTCACATTTTAATTGGTGGACTGAGCAAAGAAGTTCTACCCTCACCAAAGTGGGTGGGCATGATACAATCCGTTGAGGGCCTGGATAGAACAAAAAGGCAGAGAAGCGTCAGTTCGCTGTCTCTGCTTGTGCTGGGACATCCATCTTCTTTGCCCTTGGACATCAGCATTCCCGGTTCTCGGGCCTTTGAACTCTGAATGGGACTTACACCATTGACCCCCCTGGTTGAGGCCCTTGGGTTTTGACTGGAACTACACTAACAGCTTTCCTGGGCCTCCAGGTTGCAGAGGGAAGATTGGGAGGCTTCTTAGCCTCCATAATCTTGTGAGCCAATCCCTAATGTAAATCTCTTTCCATACATCTCTGTATATCCTACTGGTTTTGTGTCTCTGAAGAACACTGACTGACACACTGACACAAAGTAAGTACTCAATAAATGTTATTATTCTTTTATTATTATTATAGCTGGAAAGGTCAGAGCCATCAGCCATGGCCCTTTGTCCAAACACATATGTTCTGCCTTTGCTGCCTTACTGCTAAAGAAAGCCTCAGGATGTAGAAATTGCATTGGCCTGGGCATCAGGAAACACGGGTGGAAATTCCAATGATACTATTAATTCACTGTGTGACCTCGGGTAAGTCACATCCCCTTCCTGGGGCTTAGATTCTCCAAGCTATAAAACAAGGTTAAGAAATCTTAACATTTTTTAGGTCATGAGTCAGGCCCCAACACGCTCTTAGTGAAACTGATGAAAGCTATAGATGCTTTTCCTGGAAAAAAACTTAGTCCCCGTTACACAGAAACTTCTGTATATAAATCAAGAGGTTTCAGTGACTCCCTGAATTCTATTCATGACCCACAAATACCAGGGTAAGAAACCTTGGATTAGGTAGGTTATAATGATAGCAGCAGTGATGGTGGTAGTAAGAGCTAACACTTATTGAGTGCCTCCTGTATGCTGGGAACTTAGCAAAGTGTTCATATATATATCGCCTCATTTACTCTTATGATCATCCTAGGAGGTGCCTTGTACTATTGTGGTAGGCTGAATAATGGTCCCCCAAAGATGTCCCTGTCTGCTGCAACCTGTGAATATGCTACCTTACATGGCAAGAGATATTTTGCAGATGCAATTAAATGAAGGATCCTGAAGTGGGAAGATTATTTGGATTATCTGGGTGTGCCAAATATAATTGCAAGGTTCCTATGAGAGGGAAATAGTAAGGCCAGGGTGAGAGAAGACGAGATGATGATGAAAGCAAAGGGATGAAGTGTGATGTGATGATGAAAGCAGAGGTTGGAGTGATGCGTGGCCATGAGCCAAGGAATGCAGGCAGCCTCTAGAAGCTGGAAAAGGCAAGGAAACAGGTTTTCCCACAGACCCTCTGGACAGAATGCAGGCTTGCTGACCTATTTCAGACTTCTGAGCTCCAGAACTGTAAGATAATACATTTGTGCTGATTTCAGACTAAATTTGTGGTAACCTGTTATAGTACCAATAGATAACTAATGCAACTACTGTCCCGAGTTGATAGGTGAAGAACTCTCAGGGAGGTGAAGTCATGGGCCCAAGATCAGGCAATAAGTGGCGTAGCAGATGCAAATTCATCATAGCCTCTCCACAAATCCTTCCAGATCTAGAAGGAGAGGATTCTAGGGCACTGGGAGATCCAGAAGCAGGGAGAAATTAGCCGGGCATGCTGGCACACGCCTGTAATCCTAGCTACTCAGGAGGCCTAGGCAAGAGAATAGTTTGAACCCAGGAGGCAGAGGTTGTGGTGAGCTGAGATTACACCACTGCACTCCAGCCTGGGCAACAGAGTGAGACTCGTTTAAAAAAAAAAAAATGCCAGGTGGGTGCAGTGGCTCGCACCTGTAATCCCAGCACTTTGGGAGGCTGAAGCGGGTGGATCACGAGATCAAGAGATTGAGACCATCCTGGCAAACATGGTAAAACCCTGTCTCTACTAAAAATACAAAAATTAGCTGGGCGTGGTGGCACACACATGTAGTCCCAGCTACTTGAGAGGCTGAGGCAAGAGAATCGCTTGAACTCGGGAGGCGGAGGTTGCAGTGAGCATTGTGCCACTGCACACCAGCCTGGCGACAGAGTGAGACTCCATCTCAAAAATAAATAAATAAATAAATAAATAAATAAATAAATAAATAAATAAAATAAAAGTCGGGGAGAGAGGGAGAAACAAAGAGAAGAGGGAATGGAAGGAGGTGGGCACCAGACAGGGTAGATGGGGCGCCACAGGGTGAGGCTCTTCTTGCCCGAGGATCTCTCCTCCACAGCACCTGCCCCCCGGGCTGATCACCTTTATGGCCAATCCATTTTCCCAAACGGCGTCGTATTGGCTCCCACTGGGGAAGTACAGAGTTCCTTCGCCATGAAACACACCGTCCTTCATTTCCCCAACATATATTGTTTCAGTAGGGAGGATGTACTTGGCTTTGCCCTCCATCCTGTAAAGACACAGGGAAATCACTGAGCCCCATGTGACAGCTGGAGGGTCAGAGCTGGCAGGCGACAGAGTGAGCAGGAACCCCATTCTCAGCATTCTCGTACTCTGCTGAAAACAAAATTTTATTTTGTTTCCCCAAAAGCTCAAAATGAAAAGAGGGGAATACAGTTTGCTCTGTTCATTCTCCCCTTCACCTAGAGGCTCACTCTCACCTTGGAGTTCACACTGCTTCCTGAATCTTACCACATATATATATATATTATCTTGGATACTGATATTGTTTGGCTGTGTCCCCGCCCAAATCTCATCTGGAATTGTAGCTCCCATAATCCCCACATGTCCTGGGAGGGACCCAGTGGGAGGTAACTGAATCATGGGGGTGGGTTTTTCCCATGCTGTTTCGTGAAAGTGAACAAATCTCATGAAATCTGATGGTTTTATAAAGGGCAATTCCCCTGAACATGCTCTCTGGCCTGCTGCCATGTAAGATGTGCCTTTGTTCCCCCTTTGCCTCCACCATGATGGTGAGGCCTTCCCAGCCATGTGGAACTGTGAGTCCATTAAGCCTCTATCCTTTATAGATTACCCAGTCTTGGGTTATGTCCTTACAGCAGCATGAGAACAGACTAATACAGATACTTTCCCAAACCTCTTTCCTTGTGCCTCCCTCCCTTCCTTCCCTTCCTTCTTTCCTTCCAAACAGATATTTACAGAGCACCTACATTTTGTCAGGGACTATGCTGATGGTCCAACCTGCTGAATACAACACAGATTTACCAGTGATCAAGGCAAATGCAGTCCCTGTCCTTGGGGGGCTCACAGTCTAGTGGGGGACACAATTGAGCAATTATACAATGTGTGATAAGTGCTGTGCTGGAGGAAGACAGGCTTATACAGGAGAACAAGGCAGTGACACCAACCTGACCAGTTGACTAGCTTCTTTGTTTTGTTTTTTGTTTTTTTCCAAGACCACTTCTCATTCTATCTCCCAGGCTGGAGTACAGTGGTGTGATCATGGCTCAATGCAGCCTCAATCTCCTGAACTCAAGTGATCCTCCCACCTCAGCCTCCCAAGTAGTTGGGACCACAGGCTGCCCCACCATGCCCGGCTGATTTAATTTTTTTTTCTTTCTTTTTGTAGAGACGGGGTTTCCCTATGTTGCCCAGGCTGATCTAGAACTCCTGAGCTCAAGTGATCCTCCTGCCTCAGCCTCCCAAAATGTTGGGATTACAGGTGTGAGCCACTGCACTGGGCTGTCCAGTTCTTTATGGGTGAAATGGCTGCAATTAATCCAGATAACATATAATAATTTTCCTAGTAAAGGGCCTGACATATAGTGAGTACTTAATAAATATGCTTTCATTCCTTCCTTCTCCATTCCTCCCAACAAGCTAAAGGCTCCTCTCCTAACTCTGACCTTCTTTAGACTTTTGCTAGTACCTCTGTTGGGATGCGTAACACTTTCTATCTTGTTTTGTAATTAGATATCTTATCTCCTGTATTTAACTAAAGCTTCTTTAAAGGAAGACCTTGGTATCCTCAACTCCTAGAACCACTAAGCAGGTGCTTCATAAACCTCTCCTGAGTAAAGAATGAAGGAAACAGAAAGAGCAGTGAGTGAACAGAGTGGATGACAAAGTTGTTGAGATAACTGAGTGAGATGATGGATGTGAAACTACAGCAGAATGCCCAGCATAGAGCAGGAACTTGAAAACTATTTCACTTTTATTCTAGTGCAAGACATGGGGGGAAGGGAGAACTCCTCTTCTCCTTCCCTCCTCTATGCGTTGCTTGAGCTCACATCTGTCATTTCTAAGCACCATCTCCATATGCAAGTTCTACACCCTTCTCTGAGGTTAGACCCCACCCCTTTTCTTACCTCAAACTGGACATCACTGTTCAGACCTCTCACAGACATCTCCAACTCGCCTAAAACAGAACTCATCTCCTCCTCCCCTAAGCAGCACCTTCTTAGAGTTCTCCATTTCCATGAATGGTGTCAGAATCCTCTGGTTCAAGGCCAGGAGCTGGGCTCTGGGCTGGGGCTGTAAGCCATCTCTGGACAGGACTGGAGCCAATCAGCTGCGAACTCCTGGCAGTAAAATCCCCAAACCTCTCCGACATTTATCTCTTTCCTACAGCTTCACTGCTTCTACCTTGGCCCAGGGCTCTGCCGCCTCTTAGTGGGACAACTGCAGTGAGCTCTGAGCTGATCTCCCCATCTTCGCTTTTCGTGCTTCCCTCCCCCCTCTCCCTCCTTCTTCTCCTCGTTCTTTTTCTCCTTCCCTCTCTCTTTCCCTTCCTTTCTCCCTCCTTCTCTTCCATTTAAAAAAATTCATTCAAGGTGAAAAGCCTGCCTTCTAAATTCAAAGTAAGTTAAAAAGAAGAAAAAAAAACCACTTTATAGTGAAGACTTCAAATCATAATAAGGATATGATTACCAGATCTCAAATACCTATCAATTAGCTGGGCATAGTGGTGCATATCTGTGGTCCCAGCTACTGGGGAGGCTGAGGTGGGAGGACTGCTTGAGTCTGGTGGGGTGGACATGGAAGTGAGCCAAGACTGCACCACTGCACTCCAGCCAGAGCACTCCAGAGTGAGACCCTGTCTCAAAAAAAAAAAAAAAAAAAAACTCAAAAGCTATCATCTCCTTCATTCATTCTGCCAACATTTACTGAGTCCCTACCACACATATGCATTATGAGGAGAGATACAGAGATGAAATAAGTTTTATTTCCTGATACTTGGCCCTACCAGGATCTATCAGTGGTTCCTCCACCACCAGAATTGTGCACAATATTGAAATTTCTTTGCCAGAGCAAAGACCTCCTGTCCAGCTTCCCCTCTCATAACTCCTCTGAGCACAACCCACTCTCCTGCCAAACTGAACTGCCAGCTCTACTCCATACGTGCCCTCTGGCTATTACTCATGCTGTTCCCTCTGCCTAGAAACATTCTTCACCTTGCATCCCCAACCACCTAAATCCTATCCAAACTTTAAGGCCCATTTCAAATATCATCTCTTCCATGAAGCCTTTAAGGATGGCTCCAACTGTATGTGTCTTCTGAAGGGCCCCAGCAGCAGAGCTCTATTGTAGAAAGCACATGGGCAGGCCGGGCGCAGTGGCTCAAGCCTGTAATCCCAGTACTTTGGGAGGCCGAGACAGGCGGATCACAAGGTCAGGAGATCGAGACCATCCTGGGTAACACGGTGAAACCCCATCTCTACCAAAAAATACAAAAAACTAGCCGGGCGAGGTGGCAGGTACCTGTAGTCCCAGCTACTCGGGAGGCTGAGGCAGGAGAATGGCGTAAACCCGGGAGGCCGAGCTTGCAGTGAGCTGAGATCCGGCCACTGCACTCCAGCCTGGGCAACAGAGCGAGACTCTGTCTCAAAAAAAAAAAAAAGAAAGAAAGAAAGAAGGCACATGGGCTTTAGAGTCTGATAGACCTGGGTTTTAATACCTGCTTTGCCAAGTGCTAACTGGGTAACTTTGGGCAAGTTATGTAATTACTCTGAGCCTTACTTTTCCCATCTGTAAAATAGGATAATGATATCTATCTCAAAGAGTATCTGTGAAGAGAAAATGCAGGCAAAGCCACCCAGAGCACAGTAGTTGCTACACAAATGCTATGGGCATCCCTTCCTCCCCTGTGTCTGTAGGTGTCTTCTGGCACTTACCTTGTGGTGCTTTGGAGTGGAGTTATCTAGAACTCAATTGTGCAACTACTCCAAAGAAACCATAATATTGAGGTCAGACAGATCCTACATTAACTTTTTATTTTTTAAATATTCACACGTGGTACAGGGAAATCATGTCTCTTTTAAGATTTTTTAAAAGTAGATTTATTAAAGTGTAATTGACATACAATAAGCCACATATTTAAAGTGTACAATTTGATACGTTTTGACATCACCTGGGAAACCATCATCACAATCAAGACAACATATCTATTCCCCACAAAAGTTTCTTTCCATAACACTTCCTCTTTGCCCCTGCCCACAATCCTCATCTCTAGGTGACTACTGATCTACCTTCTGTCACCATAGATTTGCATTGTCTAGAATTTTACATAAATGGAATCATACAGTATCTACTCTTCTTCTATCTGGCTTCTTTCACTTAACATAATTTTTTGAGATTCATTCATGTTGTTCTGTGTACCAGTAGTTCACTCTTTTTTATTGCTGAGTAGTATTCCAATGAATGGATATATCACAGTTAGTTTCTTCATTCCTCTGTTGATGATGTTTGGGTTTGTTTCTAGTTTTGGTTATTATAAATAAGGCTGCTATGAGTACTTGTATACATGTCTTTGTATAGATATACACTTTCATTTCTGGGGTAAATACTTATGAGTGGAATGGCTGTTTAACTTTTTAAGAAACTGCCAAACTTTTCCAAAGCAGTCGTACCATTTGATGTTCCTATCAGCCGTGGAGAGTCTACATAAACTTTTTAAACCAAACGTTAAATATGAACTTCCTACTGTATAGAGAAGTTACTATATTCATTTAAACTCCAAGGAGGAAAATATCCCCTCCCTAAATTAAAAAAAATCTATTGAGTATCTACCATATGTAAATAACATCCATATATGATCATTACTTATTCTTTGGAATACTACTGCTGAATGTGCATTGCTTTCCCATTTTACAGATGAGGAAACTGAGGTATGGATGGTTAATTAAGTGTACAACAAGCAAGTGGCAGACTTGAGCCCAGACCTGTCTGATGCTGAAACCTTTTTACCTCTACTATGTTGTCTCTCTCGTTACATGCTGAAATTTGAGACGCCCCCAATAGAACTCTAGTTAACTGTTGTTAAAATACAAAATCAACACAGAAAACACATGTTCCACTTATGAAAAGAAGTATAACAAGTGAAAAACTGCTGACTTCTTGCTAGTTATGGGAAGTTGGGAAGCCCTGTTCAGGTCTGGAAATCCCTTTCGTGGTTACAGAGGTACCAAACAACCTCAAGCAAAACCCAAATTCCTAGGGACAAAAGCATGGAAATGGCTGACTCGACATACCCAATGAAAATGCGCAGAAGGCCAAAGGCAAATGGTTGAAAGCCTTCCTTCTTTTGCCTTGTCTGTGTGTTTCTCTCTCACACATACACAGCTCATTGAAAATTAATGCAGTTTCTCAACTTTTTGTGCCTAAAATGCCCAATACCCCATCTCTATCTGCCAAAATTCTACCACCTTCACTGTAGCAGGGCCTTGTGAAAAGTAAGAATGTAGTTTGTACAGAGGATTGGGTTCAAATCCTGACTCCATTACTTCCTAGCTGTGTATCCATAATGGTGGGCAAGTCATTTTGCTTCTCTTAACTTCTGTTCCTTTATTTGCAAGGTCAGCCTGAACTATCTCACTGAGTAGTGAGAGAGGGTACACACCAAGGCATCTCTGCCACTTACCTGCTGAGTAGGATAAGTGTCTCAAGCCCTGTAAAGGTCACCTTTCTTACCTGGAAAGATAATAACATCTTCCTTGAAAGACTGATGTAAGGATTAGAGATAGCATCCCATAGCATTCCTACCACCTTCTCTAGGAATCTATCTCCTATCCCTGCCCAGATCACAGATCCTTCTTTCCTATTAATTCAAAATGCCCTGGAATTCCACCAACTTGTGAATACGGGGTCCCAAGGTGGGAGTGCTTCACAGTCCCCACAACTAGCACTAGTTTGGCAAACCACTTCATGTCGTCCAGCCTTGGTTTCCTCAGCTATAAAAACAGAGATTCCACTTTCTTCATCCAGGGTGGCTGGCAAGAAAGAGTGGCCACCTCTGTGTTTCCTCTGCTTCTCTCTACCACAGCTCTTACCACACTGAATCACAGTTATCTGTTATGTCTACTTGTCCCATCATGTTTGAATGAACTTTCTGAGGACAGGGATTGTGCCCAGAGTCAATTCCAGGGCCTGGTACTTGGTAGCCACTCAACATTGTTGAATTGCTGGGCACAGTGGCTCATGCAAGAGGATTACTTGAGCCCAGGAGTACGAGACCAGCTTGGACAACATAGCAAGACGCCATCTCTACAAAAGGCATTGAAAAATTAGCTGGGGTAGTGGTGCACACCCATAGTCCCAGCCACTTGGGAGGCTGAGGCGGGAAGATTGTTTGAGTCTAGGGGATCGAGGCTGCAGTAAGCAGTGAACAGGCCACTGCACTCCAGCCAGGGCAACAGAGCGAGATCTTGTCTGAAAAAAAAAAAAAACACACACAAAAACGAGAAAGAGAGAGAGAGAAAGGAAGGAGGGAGGGAGGGAATGGAGAAAGGAAGGAGGGAGGGAGGGAGGGAGGAAAGGAGGGAAGAAGGGAAGGAAGGAAGGAAAGAAGGAAGGAAGGAAGGAAGGAAGGAAGGAAGGAAGGAAGGGGAAAAAAACTGTTGAATTGCTTTTTACTACTAGTCCACTACAGTGATTTGTGTATATAGTCCTCTATAATAATCTCTAGATTGTGAACTCCTGGAGGGAAGCGACCGTCTCGATTCAGATTAGCCACAGTCTCTCTTCCCTAATCTTCGTGTTTGCTTTCATAGCATTTGCCACTATCTGTAATTATTTTATCACGTATTTGTTTATTGGCAATACATTTCCAACTGGATTATAAACTCCATAAGAGCAAGGATCTTGACATTTTAAATATTCTTATTCCTATGTCTAAAACTGGCAGATAGCAAACACGCACACACGCACACACAGTGAATGCACACACACATATAAGTATATATGGAATGAATGCATCTCAGCTTTGCTGCTTATTAGATATGGTCCTTGAGAAAATTACTCTGGCAAGTTTGTGAAAGTGCCCGGCACAAGGTGTTTCGCAGAAGCAAAAAGACAGCCGTCTTTTTCCAGTCACAGCTATTCAAGGTATAGTAAGTGAATCAAATGAGCCCCTTACCTCCCATCTACATATTCCCCGATATATTTGCTCCCTGTGTACTCCATGGCGCCTGTTTTTAGCTTCCAGCTGTTAGGATCCGGAGTCTCAGTGGATACGGCATCACTATGACACCCTGGAGGGGTGGGCGGAGCCGAATCGAAGCCCCGCCCCCTGGAGGCGGCAAGCTTCTTGGTATTGCGCACGCTCCCTCGCTCGCGGGTGGGCAGAGCAGTGCGCCTGCGTGTTGCCGGATGCGCATGCGCAGGCGCCGTGTGGCACTCAGCGGTCGAAAGGGGAGTTCAAGGAGACAGGGGAGACGCGGCTGAGGGCTCCTTGTCGGGGTCGGGGCTGCAGCCATCATGCCGGGGATAGTGGAGCTGCCCACTCTAGAGGAGCTGAAAGTAGACGAGGTGAGGCTGTCCGGGGGACAGGCAAGGGAGACATGGGGCTGCGGCTTCTCGGGCCTGGGCCCAGCCCCGCTTAGGCTCCGCGGATCCTGGGCCCCGGGCCCCCCTCCCCAGTCCTCCAACACCTATACAGGTCGACCCCCGGAGGTCCCCTCCGCAGCTTCGGGAGTCGCCTCCCCTCTCTACCCTACCCTGTTGCATCCTGCAATAACTCTAGAATCCTCCCCCTTTCGCCTTCCACGGCGACCTGCTTCTCCTTCCGTGAATAATAGTGATACATTTTATTAAGCACCAACCAGTCATTTTACTTAGCTTATGTCGCTTAATCCTCAAACTTGCATGCGAAGTGAGTATACAACGCTAGGGGCTCACAGTCAAGGGAGACAGTCACCTACCTTAAAGTGGTATCACCGGTGCAGAGTGCATAGAGTGGGGCGAGGAGGCCGCGGGAAAACGAGACGATATTGGAGCGTGCATCTACTCACAGCCATGGGAAGGTGTTTGGTAACAGGACTCACTTAAAGCATTCGTTTATTCAAGAGATATCATTTGAGTAATTAACATGTACACACAACGCTGGAAGAGGTATACTTCCTGCTTTCATGGACTTTACAATCCGGTAGGGAGACAGACACATAAAGAGGCCATCACAGTACAATGTAGTTAGTGCTGTGAGAAGTGAAATAGAAACATACCCTACTAATTATAGCTAACATGATCAAGTCCTTTCTAGATGCCAAGCAGGATGCTAATTACTTTCCGTGCATTAATTCATTGAATCTTCCCAGCAACACTGTAAGGTAGGATATATATATATACAATTGGTCATAGCATGTTATAAATAAGGAACTAGGCCCCGAGAGTAGAAATGATTTGCCTAAGGTCATGGAGCTTGTAAGTAATAGAGCTGGAAGTGAACCCAGGTCTGATTGTAAAACCAGTGCTTTTCCAGTGTATTATGGGTGAAAACTCAAAAGAATGAGAAGGCCTAGCAGAACCTATTTTTAGGGAGCCAAGAACAGTCTGATGTGACCCTAGTGGTGTTGGTGGGAAGCAGCAGGTGCTGAGCCTGGAGAGGCAACTTGGGCTGAGATAGGACTTGGAAGCAGCTTCCACAAGGCCAGACCAAACAGTTTGGACTTGATCCGTAAGGGAGATGGTGGGAAGAGGTGGAAGGTTTTAAAGCACAGGAGTGTCATGGCAGGGCTGGGTAGTAGAACAGGCTATATTAAAGGAGAGGAAGACCAAGACTAGAAATGATGTGCCAGCACTAATATACTATGTTAAGTGTTTTCTTTGTTTGTTGTTGTTGTTTTCGAGACAGAGTCTTGCTCTGTCGCCCAGGCTGGAGTGCAGTGGCGCGATCTTGGCTCATTGCAACCTCCGCCTCCCGGGTTCAAGCGATTCTGCTGCCTCAGCCTCCCGAGTAGCTGCGATTACAGGTGCCCGCCACCACACCCGGCTAATTTTTTGTATTTTCAGTAGAGACGGGGTTTCACCGTTTTAGCCAGGATGGTTTCAATCTCCTGACTTAGTGATCTGCCCGCCTCGGCCTCCCAAAGTGCTGGGATTACAGGCATGAGCCACCGCGTCCGGCCATGTGTTAAGTGTTTTACCTGCAATTCTTCATTTAATCTTAGATGCCTGTGAGAGTGGCAACTGTTATTTTCCTCAGAGGAAGAAATTATTAGCTATGTTCAGGGACTTTTATTATATTAAAGTGACATTTACTCTGAGGTGGTAGAGGGGATCTGCCCTGTGGCCACCAGTCTTTTGTTCCTCCCCACCCCCCATGTAGCTGGGTTAATCTTGAGTTGCTGAATTTCTTGTTGCAGTTTTTATTAGGTTCAACAAACGTCTGAGGTTCTACTTCATACAACTGATATATCTGAAATACATTTGCCTTTAGGCTTCACACAATTGAATGAACATACGGATAATTACTTAAATAACTAAAATACAAGACAAAGTGTGATTAAATACTGTGAAAAGGGGCAGATACGGTTTAGGAAAAGATTTGAAGTTGGATCTAAATTTTAGGCCTACCTGCCGGTCACCTTGATTACTTGATTTTAGCATTTGCAGACATGGTTATTTGTAAGATGAGGTGATCCCAGCTATAAAATTCTCTGAAGCTATAAAGGGAATAGAGAAAGGACTTTTTGGGCATAATGTGAGATATGGCTAAATGGCATTTGAAGAATGGCACTTATAGGCAGAGATGGAGAGAAGACCCCTCTAAGTGAGGGTAGGGTCTGAGCAGAAGTAAGGAGATGGGAAGATGCAGGGAGTCAAACAGGAGTTTAGTGTTCTGAGAGAACAGTAAATAGTCCCTTTTTGAAATGTTGTAGGTGAGAAGGATGGAAAGATAGTTTGGGTCCAGAAGCCTTTCGATACCCGTTAAGAAGTTTAGGCTTTATTCTGCTATTAAGGCTGAATGAGAGTTTGGTTGCTAATTTAATAGCAGAGTAAAATAAGAATTGTCGTTTAGGGAGATCACTCTAGCAGCTGTGTGAAGAGTGGATTGAAGAAAGAAAAAGAAAAGCAGGGAGACTGGTCTCAGTGGCTCTTAAAATTATTGAGAAAGATATTAATGATCCCAGTGTAATTGGTGTTTACAGAGACTGTGCTTTCAGAGAGGAAAGAACAAGTATATCTAGAATTGATCAGACTTAGCAATGGATTTGATATTGGAGGCAGGGAAGGTTGAAGAATCAAAGTCAGATTTGCAACATGGCAATATTTCTGGTGAAGCCAGAAGAAGGAGCAGGTTTGGAGAGCGAGTTAAATACGTTTTGGACTTCATTGGCGTAGGAGTTATGACACATCTCCATTGAAAAAAGCAGTCAGAAGCTTTGGACTGGAAAGTCCTTGGACACATTGACAATTTTGAGTGAAAATAAAAATAGCTAATATTTATGGTGTACTTTCAATGTGATAGGCACTGTTCTTATTTTTATATGTATTAGCTAATTGAATCTTCATAACAGTTCTATTAAATAAGTACTATTCTCTGTTTTACATAAATTTAGGAAAACTCAAGGTGTGGTATAAATAAAGTACTATACAAAGAGGTACAGACATAGTTTAAGGAGGCAAGGACAGGACTAGAAGTTTGGGCTCTAGATGGTGACTTTGTCTCAGTTTCCACACCTGCAGACTGTGTAACCCTGCTGCGCAGTGAGGCTGTTGTGAGAATAAACGAGGAAGGATGCTGAAATTCTGTGTTCTTTGAGACAAAGAGAGCTGAATGAATTTGAGAGGGTATTCACAGTAAACAGCTGTGAAAGGATGTTGCTTCTGTTGGAATTCATCAGTCTTAGTGAAGAAGCAGGTGAGGGGATATGGTGACATCTCAGGCTCATCCACCTCAGTGATGGTGATATCATGGGAAGAAGCCTCATTGGAGGTCACAATCTCAGTGTTCCAGTTCTGGGGTTGCCACTGCGGTTGCCACTGACTCACTGTGCTGTCTCTAGCACATCCCTCTTTTTCATTAATTACAAAACAGACTCAATGTCTTCCTTTATTTTCCTGTGACAGGGACGGTGTTTTATATGCTCAACAACATGAGTATACCTTCGTTTTGATAAGATTTCCACATTTGTAGGGAAATAAGTAATGCAGGCAGGCCTTATAGTTTTGGGCCTTTGAATAGTTGAATCAGCCAGTTAAAGCTCTTTTAAGGCATATGACAAGTAAATATAACTAACCTAATTATTAAAATATATTAAGCTTTTAAAAAAGTTTGAGTGTTAGTTTTTATTCTCCTAGTTGTTTATAGGTAATAAAACAAGCAAATGTGTGCCACTCAGTTTTCCTAAATAAATTATTTTCAAAAACTTTAATACGAAAACTTTACAGATTTTAAACATAAATTTATTAGAGTCATCATGGCAGATTTCACTTATGTCATAACTTTATTTTTGATAATTGTAACAGTTGCACTATTAATAGACATAGTCATAACTTTATTCTCCTTTCTATAGTGTATAGATTAATTATTACCCTTGTCATCTTTCCTTGCCTTTTATTAATAACCTAGCTGCGTAAAGTGCATAAAAAATAAAATTACAGCTGGGCACAGTGGCCCATGCCTATAATCCCAGCACTTTGGGAGGCTGAGGCGGGAGGATCATCTGAGGTCGGGAGTTCGAGACCAGCCTGACTAACATGGAGGAACGCTGTCTCTACCAAAAATACAAAATTAGCTGGGTGTGGTGGTGCATGCCTGTAATCCCAGCTACTCAGGAAGGCTGAGGCAGGAGAATCACCTGAACCCGGGAGGCGGAGGTTGTGGTGAGCCGAGATTGCACCACTGCCCTCCAGCCTAGACAAGATCAAAACTCAGTCTCAAAAAAAAATAATAATAATAAAATAAAATTACAGACTGTTCTCACACAAAAATTTTTAATTTTACAAATCAAATTCAGTAGTGCATTAAAGCATAATACACTGTGACAGACTAGATTTTATTCTAGAAATACATTGGATCTGTTTTACAAAATCTGTTAATGTTCTATGTTATATTTATAAATTAATGAAAACGAAGCCTAAAAATTTTATTATTTTCTGGTATAGAAAACATGGGTAAAGCAAAACTAATTAGAATTAGAAAGTTTTCTTAACAAGGAATACCCAAACAACTATATTCCAGATACCAACAGCAAATATACTAAACCTGCTTTTAATTTTAGAAAAAGGGAAAGTTGTCTGCTGTCATTGCTCTTCATCTGTATTGGCCTGAAGGGATTGGTCAAAGCAATAAAATAGGAAATGAGAATAAGAAGAAAAAATAAAGTATGAGAAGGGAAAGAGACAGTTTTTATTTGTAAATGGCAGTTTTTCTGTTAATCTTCTTGAGTTTTGTGTCAGAACTAACAGGAGTTCAGTAAGATGGCTGGAGAGAAAATACAGTGTACAAGCAAGCAGTAAACAAGCAGATTTTCAAAAGCAAGCAGTTTGAAAATCTAATAGAAAAACTATCCTATTTAGATAGTATCAAAAGTGCTAAAATACTGAAGAATAAACAAATGTTCAAGGTCCCTATAATGAAGGAAACTGTAATTTTAACCAAAGGACAAGAATGACCTGAATATGAATAAATGGAGAGAAGTACTGTGTTGTGGATGAGAAGGTGTAATTCGTGTATTCATATCTGTTTTCTAATTATTGTATCCCCATTTAGCAAAGAGTGGGTGCTCAACAACTACTTATGCTAGACACTATTTTGGGTGCTTGGTGTGTACCGTAGTCAACATTATATTTAATTACCATATATTAATTTAGGGAGAATTGATATCTTTACAGTAGTGAATCTCTGTTGAAAACAAAATCCCTTCCCTCTTGGAGCTTATAATCTAGTCACACACAGACCACTCAGTGGCTCTTAAAATTATTGAGAAAGATGTTGATGACCCCAGCGTGGTTGGTGCTTACACAGAGATTGTGCTTACAGAGAGGAAAGAACAAGTATATCTAGAATTGATCAGACTTAGCACATGAGTGCTAAGACCAGACCACACGAGTGACCACTGATGCTAGCTTATATAAGATGATTAGAGAGAGACTCTCTGAGGATGTGAAGTTTGAGCAGGTACCCAGTTTTATAAAAGTGCCCATTGTTCCCTAATTTAATATATAACTAAATTTAATACAATTTGAATGCAAATTGTTGGGGGAAGGTGTTCTTCTGAAAGAATAGCCAGAAAAGTTTTGAAAAGGAAGAATGAAGAGGATGGTTCTCCCAGATAACAAAACGTTCTCTTCAGTGACAGTAATTAAAACATTGTGGTGTTGGTATAAGAAAAGGTAGTACAGAAAAGGGACCAGCAGGTCTCTTGCTTAAGCAGTTGTTAGTAGGCCCTGGGCAGTTTACAGTTCTTTCTGTACTGGCTGTGTCTACACTGTGTATCTTCTCAAGAAAATATCACTAAAATGCTATTGAGGGAAACTGGTGGGCATAGTTAAAGGGATGGCAACCTTGGATATGCTCTGATTTTTAAAAAATTTGCAGATTTTAGCACTTTATTATTAGTTACTACTAGATGGACTAGATGCTGTTTGTTATCCCTTCCAGCCTCGTCTTCTGTGACTCTGTAGTCCTCTGGGAGTTTTATTTATCCATTAATTTGATTTAATTTAATTTAATTTTTTTTTTTTTTGAGACAGAGTCTTGCTGTGTCACCCAGGCTGGAGTGTGGTGGCATGATCTTGGCTCACTGCAACCTCTGCCTCCTGGGTTCAAGCAATTCTCATGCCTCAACCTCCCTAGTAGCTGGGATTATAGGTGTATACCACCATGCCCAGATACATCTCTAGTATCTTCACTAGAGATGAGCTTTCACCGTGTTGGCCAGGCTGGTCTTGAGCTCCTGACCTCAAGTGATCTGCCTGCTTTGGCCTCCCAAAGTGCTGGGATTACCTGTATGAGCCACTGTGCCCAGCCTTATATATCTATTAATTTTATTCCAGCAGCAGAAACTCAGTGAAGCTCTCCAGAGTTGGTTCCTCTCCCTACATCCCAGAAGCCTCCATCCTTCTCCACACCCCCTTTCTGTCTACCATACATATCTAAAGATTCTATTAGCGGTGCCATTTCTTCCACTCTAAAATGGGGATAGTAATGGGAATAGTAATCTTTTCATGAGATTATTGTAAAAGTGAAGAAAATAATATATGTGAAAGGGCTTCGTGTTCTCTAAATCACCACAGATTATAAAGAATCGCCGGGCGAGATGGCTCATGCCTGTAATCCCAGCTACTTGGGAGGCTGAGGCAGCAGAATCACTTGAGCCTGGGAGGCCGAAGTTGCAGTGAGCCGACAACGCGTCACTGCATTCCAGCCTGGGTAATGGGAGTGACCAAAAAAAAAAAAAAAAAAAAAAAAAA
>NW_016807962.1:408776-411032 GCF_001698545.2 Rhinopithecus bieti
AAAAAAAAAAAAAAAAAAAAAAAAAATGACAGTGTTTAATTTTCTTGGTAAAGTCAGAACAGTGCTACTTTTGTGTTCTCTATTCTGACCTGCATGAGGTTAAGTTGAGAAAGTGGTATTCTGGTTCACAGTCTGTGGTCTTTGTCCCATCTTTCCTTTCCTAGGTGAAAGTTAGTTCTGCTGTGCTTAAAGCTGCGGCCCATCACTATGGAGCTCAGTGTGATAAGCCCAACAAGGAGTTTATGCTCTGCCGCTGGGAAGAGAAAGATCCGAGGCGGTGTTTGGAGGAAGGCAAGCTGGTCAACAAGTGTGCTTTGGACTTCTTTAGGTAAAAATCTTTTGGTATCGGTGCCTACTTGGTTGAAACATAAAGGTTTAAATTAATAACTGAACAGCCAGCTAATAATGTGGATTTTAGTAGGAAGTACATAGGCTTTGAAATCAGACCAATATAAAACATTCAAAGGATGATAATTATTTTTGGTTTTGTTTTTATTATCTGGCAAGTTCTTTAATCTCCATGAATCTCAGTTTCCAAATTGTAAAATAATACCTATTTAGGTTTGCTAAGCAAGTGACTGGTGACCATTTTGCTACAGCAAGGGGAAAGTCTTTTGCTGTGAAAATTTGAAAAGGTATGTAAAACAACTTAGCACAGTCCTTTTTAAGCAGGCATTCACTAGGTTGTTGTCATTACTACAGAACACAGGTATGATGGAAAGAAAATTGTATTCAGAGTTAGGTTTTAGGTAGGTCACTGTGCTTGATACTTAAGTAAAAAAAACCTAAACTGTATAATTGTAGGAAAATGTTTTAACAAGCATATTAGCACTCTATTTAAAGGGAGAGAAAGTCAACTCAAAGGAAATTGGCTCTTGTAACTCTGAAGTCCAGAAATAGGCCTGGCATCAGGCAGGACTGGATTCAAGGGCTTAAATAATTTCACAATTACTTGATGTCTTTTTGCCTCTCCTGTTTTCACAGTCTTTTAGTTCTGGTTTTCTCTGTTTACCTCATTTCAGAAAGGCTGTCACCTTGCTGTACCACAAATGGCCACCAGCCACTCAAGTTGCTATTCTGTTGATACTTGCTTAGCAAACCTAGACAAAGTGCGCCCTTTATCTAGAAGTGAGCAGAAGCTCCTGGACTGAGTCTAATTGTCCTGGCTGGCTGACTTCATATACATATCATTGCATCACTTGTGCTTCAGGAAATAAAAGGCTCCGATTGGTTAGGCCTGAGATGGGGAGTGGACTTCACTTCATCCAAACCACATTGCGGAGAGACAGGGAGGGGTTGTTCCCAAAGGAAAATTAGAAGGATGTTACAGAAGAACGGGGAATGACTGCTGACTAGGCAAAACCACCAATGTCCACGACAGTGACATTAGAGAAAAGAAAAATAGATACCTTAGCACAGTAGCTGCTTTCCTTCTTTCTTGCTTCTGCTGTCTTTGTCCTTATGCAAAGATATTTTTGTGGTTATAATCATAGTATGTATACATTGAGAAATTCATTTTTATTTTTCACTTGACATTATTGGAAACATTCTTTGAAGTTGCTGTATAGTCTTCATGATTTTTTTTTTTTTTTTTTTTTTTTTGAGACCAAGTCTCACTCTGTTGCCCAGGCTGGAGTGCAATGGTGTGATCTTGGCTCACTGCAACCTCTGCCTCCTGGCTTCAAGCGATTCACATGTCTACAGGCCTGCACCACTAAGCCTGGCTAATTTTTTTGTATTTTGGTAGAGATGGGGTTTTACCATGTTGGCCAGGCTAGTCTCGAACTCCTGACCTCAAGTGATCCGCTCTCCTTGGCCTCCCAGAGTTCTGGGATTACAGGTGTGAGCCACCGCACCTGGCCATAATCATCATTTTAATGGTTATATATTATTCCATCAGTGGATAAAGCAACCGTAACATACCTGACCAATTCCTGTTATTGAACATCATTGTTGATTTCAGTTTTGATTATTTTGGATAAATCTGCAGTGATTACCTTTGCGTATAGATCGTTTTCATTAGTTAATAATTAATTGGCATAAATTTCCTAACAGTGAGATTATTCTATAAAAGGCTTTGAACGTTATTATGGCTCTTGAACTTTATTGCTTTGCTTTTTTTTTTTTCCACAGGGGGCCCCCTTTTTTTTTTTTTGTTTTTTATTTTTTTTTTTTTTTTTTTTTTTTTTTTTTTTTTTTTTTTTTTGAGACAGAATGTCGCTCTGTTGCCCAGGCTGGAGTGCAATGGCTCGATCT
>NW_016807962.1:411674-452713 GCF_001698545.2 Rhinopithecus bieti
TTTTTTTTGAGACGAAGTCTCACTCTGTTGCCCAGGCTGGAGTGCAATGGTGTGATCTTGGCTCACTGCAACCTCTGCCTCCTGGCTTCAAGCGATTCACATGTCTACAGGCCTGCACCACTAAGCCTGGCTAATTTTTTTGTATTTTTGGTAGAGATGGGGTTTTACCATGTTGGCCAGGCTAGTCTCGAACTCCTGACCTCAAGTGATCCGCTCTCCTTGGCCTCCCAGAGTTCTGGGATTACAGGTGTGAGCCACCGCACCTGGCCATAATCATCATTTTTAATGGTTATATATTATTCCATCAGTGGATAAAGCAACCGTAACATACCTGACCAATTCCTGTTATTGAACATCATTGTTGATTTCAGTTTTTGATTATTTTGGATAAATCTGCAGTGATTACCTTTGCGTATAGATCGTTTTCATTAGTTAATAATTAATTGGCATAAATTTCCTAACAGTGAGATTATTCTATAAAAGGCTTTGAACGTTATTATGGCTCTTGAACTTTATTGCTTTGCTTTTTTTTTTTTTTTTTTTTTTTTTTTTTGAGACAGAATGTCGCTCTGTTGCCCAGGCTGGAGTGCAATGGCTCGATCTTGGCTCACTGCAAGCTCCACCTCCTGGGTTCACACCATTCTCCTGCCTCAGCCTCCTTAGTAGCTGGGACTACAGGCGCCTACCACCACGCCCAGCTAATTTTTTGTATTTTTAGTAGAGACGGGGTTTCACCGTGGTCTCGATCTCCTGACCTCGTGATCCGCCTGCCTCGGCCTCCCAAAGTGCTAGGATTACAGGCGTGAGCCACCGAGCCCAGCAATTGCTTTTGGTTTTTAAATGTTGGATCAATTTATGCTGTCCTCAGCGCTGGCTTCTGGTATGCATAGTATTTAAATATTTGGGGGGTGCAAATATTTTTGGATGTTTCAATTTGCATTGATTTGATTGCCAGCAAGGTTGAGTGTGTGTGTGTGTGTGTGTGTGTGTGTTTATTTAAACAATTTTTCTTTTTTTTTGAGACAGAGTTTCACTCTGTCACCCAGACTGTAGTGCTGTGGCATGATCTTGGTTTGCTGCAACCTCTGCGTCCTGGGTTCAAGTGATTCTTGTGCCTCAGCCACCTGAGTAGCTGGGATTACAGGTGTGTGCCACCACGCCTGGCTAATTTTTGTATTTTTAGTAGAGATGGGGTTTTGCCATGTTGTCCAGGCTGGTCTTGAACTCCTGGCCTCAAGTGATCCGCCTACCTTGGCCTCCCAAGCTGTTGGGATTACAGGCGTGAGCCACCGCATCCAGCCTAAACAATTTTTATTTTCTAAGAGAACTTTTGCAAAACTTTTTTTCCATGGCCCAGTGGTAGTACATTTTAAGCGGGGAATGTCTGGATTTCACAAATTCCCAAGGTGCCTGACTGCCTCCATAGAGGAATTTCTCACTGCTGAAGTTGCTGGTTGTAGGCATTAGTAGATAATTGTTAGGTATGGGGAACGGGGTCCAGAACAGGGATCCGTGCTACTAGAGTAGTGGCTTGTAGCCCGTCTGCTGCTGCAGCGTTTTGGAGGAATATAAAACTCCCATTGGAAATGGTTGCTTTCTACCAAAGTGATTCTTGTGTAGAAGTTATGTGAGTGCAGGTTGTGCTTAGAATACCTGGAACGGAAACCTAAGAAACCGGTGACATTGGTGGACCTCCAGGAGGGCAGCTGAGTGGCTTATTGGGCAAGAGTGGAAAGCAGATTTGTCACTGTATACTTCTGTAGGCCATCTCTGAAATCCTTCCTTCCTGATCCATGTTAAACATGATTCATGTGAGAGTGTAGCTAGATTTCTGGAGTGTGACAGGTAAGCACTTAAATAATAAAATTATTATTTCATTGGGAGAAAGGTGTTCTGAATTTCACTGCCTCAAGTATGGCTTTTACATAAAATGATGGTATTTTATTCTTGCTTGAACATGCATACTGGCAGGGTTGAATGATAAGGGGATTTTGCAAAAAACTGAAGCTTATTCTTTTATACACAGAAGTTAAATTTTCTCTAGCCATTTTTGATAGCCACAGAATGAATTATATGCTGCCCTGCTTCTTAACAGAGAATACCAAATATAATATAACTTTGTTCTTGATAGCAAGGATTAATATCTATTTTTGTTCAATGTGTAAATAGAATGAGGACCTTGAGCTTTTGAGGAGTGAAGTGCAGTTTGTCTGTATACCAACAAGCAGGATCTTCTGCTTGTTAGTTTGTGTATTTGCTTTTTATAATTTTGTCTCTTCCTTTGCCATTGTCTGTCACCTCTGACTTCTGTCAGCATGTCCATTATCTAATTATGCCTCCTTCTCTTCTTTTTTTTTTTTGAGACGGAGTCTCGCTGTCACCCAGGCTGGAGTACAGTAGCTGGATCTCAGCTCACTGCAAGCTCCGCCTCCTGGGTTCACACCATTCTCCTGCCTCAACCTCCCGAGTAGCTGGGACTACAGGCGCCGGCCACCACGCCCGGCTAGTTTTGTATTTTTTAGTAGAGACGGGATTTCACCGTGTTAGCCAGGATGGTCTCGATCTCCTGACCTCGTGATCCGCCCGTCTCGGCCTCCCAAAGTGCTGGGATTACAGGCTTGAGCCACCACGCCCGGCCGCCTCCTTCTCTTCTAAATTTGCTAAGCTGATACCCTTTGAGGAATTGGATCTAAAGAAAAGAATAAATAGGCCCCAAGTAAGGAGTTCCTCTCTGAGTAAAATTTGCATGCATTAAGCTACACTCCTTTCTTCTTACTACATAAAGAAATTAGGTTTTCTACCTCAGAAATCTTTTTTGTTTACTAACTTGTTCTCAACTGGAGGATCCTGAAGTTGTCTTGTAAGTGAGGTAAGAATATTTACTCACATACCTTTCAAAAAGCAAGGCTATGTATTTGAGATCTGTACCTATTTTCTTCTCACTTTTCTGTTTTCATTGTTTTACCATTTTCTGTTTTCATTGTTTAACCCAGCCTTCTTTTCCAGGCAGATAAAACGTCACTGCGCAGAGCCTTTTACAGAATATTGGACTTGCATTGATTATACTGGCCAGCAGTTATTTCGTCACTGTCGCAAACAGCAGGCAAAGTTTGACGAGTGTGTGCTGGACAAACTGGGCTGGGTGCGGCCTGACCTGGGAGAACTGTCAAAGGTAAAAAGGCTTCTCCTGGAGGTCTCACTTTCTGACTCAGGGGTGGGATAAAGGCAAGAGGTAGTCAGCAAAGGGTCTCTGTGAATACAGATATGATGTAAGAACTTACCAGATTTACCAAACATATTAATTAGGCAGTGATTATACATAGTCCAGAAAGGAATTTTTAAAAATAAAAGTATTTCTGGCGGGGCGCAGTGGCTCACACCTGTAATCCCAGCACTTTGGGAGGCCAGGGTGGGCGGATCACAAGGTCAGGAGATCAAGACCATCCTGGCTAACATGGTGAAACCCTGTCTCAACTAAAAATACAAAAAATTAGCCAGGCATGGTGGCAAGCGCCTATAGTCCCAGGTACTTGGGAGGCTGAGGCAGGAGAATGGCATGAACCCAGGAGGCGGAGCTTGCAGTGAGCTGAGATTGCACCATTGCACTCCAACCTAGGCAACAGAGGGAGACTCTGTCTTTAAAAAAAAAAAAAAACAGAAAAAAATAGAAATATTTCTTTAGACCTTCTAGCATGTGCAGATTTGTTTTTAGTTAATTAGCTAATTAGAGAACAGAAGGGAGTAGGGGAAGCTAAAGTATTAGTGAAACACTGTTAGTTGAAAACATTGTGGAGGTTATTGTGGAATTCACTGGGGAAATCGGATCAGGCTTATGCCACATTTTTCAGGAACATATCTAAGATTTTTTTAAAAACTACATAATTGTAGTTTTAAAAGTGTTTCTCTTTCTCCTATATTTCCTATCTTAGTTGTGACATCACCATCTGTTGAAACGTCAGAGCTAGAAACCTGAATTCTTCATTCCCTACTGTTCTGATTCCATGTAGTCATCACTTCCTATAGATTAGCATCTCCTGGAATTTTTTTTTAAATCCCTCATTGTTCCTGCTGCTGTTATCTTATTCTTGGACAGGAGTTCTTAACCTGGGGTACATGAATTTCTGGGAGAGGAGGGTGGATCAATGTGGGCTTTAGATGAAGAATTGAGGATAAAATTACACCTCCACAAGAAGAGTGATCTGTGTGGAAAATAAATCTGTGTCACTGTGTTTTTAAAAACTGGATGGGACTCTCCATTGCTGGTGAGATAAAGCATCTTCTCTATAACATGGCATGCAGGCCCTTTATGATCTGACCCATCTCTGCTTCTTCAGCCTCAGCTCTGTCCGTTCCCTCTGGGGCAGCACAGGTAGCAAGGCATGGAGGAAAAATCTCAGGTCTCACTCTGTCTCCTAGGCTGGAATACAGTGGTGCGATCACAGCTCACTGCAGCCTTGACTTCCTGGGCTCGGGTGATTCTCCCACCTCAGCCTCCCGAGTAGCTGGGACTACAGGCGCAGGCTACCATGCCCAGCTAATTTTTGTAATTTAGTAGAGACAGGATTTTGCCATGTTACCCAGTCTGGTCTTGAGATCCTGGGCTCAAGTGATCCTGCCACCTTAGCCCCCGGTCTAGTTCCCATCTCTTTGTGTATAGCATCTGTGAATATAAGCTTGGTATCATAAGTAATAACTTAGCAAACTTTTTGTCTTTTGTATCTGGCATGATTATTTTCAGATACTTTTTGATTTACTGAACACATTATTTTAAATAGTTGATAATTCTAGGTTGGAAAGTGGTAGAACTTACACATGTAACAAATAAAACTACCTTTTCTCATTTCTGACACTTATGAAAGAAGAAATAGCAAGTCATGCTAGTAAGAAAGCATATTTATTCTTGAATCTTTGTATTAACACTTTTTTAAACTCTGTAAGATAAAAAAAAAAAAATTATTTTTACTCTTTTCAAAAGTGTATTTCTCGACCAGGTGCCATGGCTCACACCTGCAATTGTAGCACTTTGGGAGGCTGAGGCAGGAGGATTGCTTGAGCTCACGAGTTCAAGACTAGCCGGGGCAACATTTTTTTTGTTTTTGTTTTTGAAGTGGAGTCTCACTCTGTCACCCAGGCTGGAGTACAGTGCCACAGTCTCTGCTCACTGCAACCTCTGCCTCCCGGGTTCAAGCAATTCTGCCTCAGCCTCTTGAGTAGCTGAGATTATGGGTGCCTGCCACCATGCTCAGCTAATTTTTGTATTTTTAGCAGAGATGGGGTTTCACTATGTTGCCTGGTCTGGTCTTGAACTCTGACGTCAAGTGATCCGCCTGCCTCAGCCTCCCAGAGTGCTGGGATTACAGGCATAAGCCACTGTGCCCAGCCAATTTCATAAATGTCTTTAATTCCTTAAAGGAGCTGCAAATACCAAGAAACCATTAGTGGATCAGTAGGAACCATCTCTGCTTATGGCAGGACGTTGGGAAAACTTTCAAAAGCAAACAAACAAAACTAGTAGAATTGAAGACTTAGGTTCCAACCTTAGCTCTGACATTACTGTGTATCTTATCTTAGGCATGCCAACCTCCTTGGTCTTCATCTGTGAACTAGAGATAATAATGCCTCATAAAGTGGTTATAATAATAATTGTGTGATTGTATACCCAAAAGCTCTGTTCCCAATAAAAGGTTTCTGAATTTATACATCTAGGAAGATTAATCTGGTCATCTTATATGAGGTGACTTAAGAGTTCAGACCAGTAGAGGAATAATCAGAAGACTATTGACAGCTGTGGCCTTATGTCTTCTTACTTCTCTGGGCCTATTTATCTTTAAAATGACAGCAGTTTCTGCTGGCTTTCCAGTTGAGATTTTTGTGACCATCAGAGGATACTGTGAGTGTAAAGTATCTCTCTCCCTGTTGCAGTTGAGTACTTCACCACTCTCCTGGCTTATTGGTTCAGCTCCCCGATTTGGGTCTTGACTTTCTCCAGTCTAGCTTTCACACTTCCCAGCCTACAGAGATGGGATTGAGTTACTGCCCTGCTTCAGTGGCACTTGTTAACCATCAGGTTAAAACGCAAACACCTTTGCTTATCATTTAATACCCTTTATCATCTGGCCTGTCCACCACTGTAGTGCGGTATTAAGAAGCACAAGCTGGAGTAGGCATATCTGACTTTGTGTACTATTTCTTCCGCTATTAGCTAGGTGGCCTCAGTGAGCCCCTGCAGAATGACCTCATAAGAGTGAAAATGGAATGGAATCATGTGCCAGCATCATTTCTAGCAATAAGTGCTTGGTGTGATGCTTCATCTCCCTCCATTCTTCATGCAGACTTTGCTTCAGCCATTCTGAAGACATGCCTGTCTATCTTCATATGTACTCTTTACTTGGAATGTCTTTTCCTCCCTTGTCTTTCTGACTGGCTCCTGCTCAGACTTTAAGCTAAGTCTTACCTCTTCAAAAATAGTCCAAACCTCCAGCCTTCAGGATGGGTTAGATGTACACAGTCCTTACTCCTATAGCAGGCAGTTCCTGTCTCCATCATTGCCATTAGTCATTGGGGTAATTTGGAAATCTTAGTTGTTATTCCTGGCTTTCTCCCTCACTAGACTGTGATCCCCTTGAGGACAGTATCTTGTTCCCTTCTGTATCCCTAGTTTCTACCACATGGAATGACATAAAGTAGGCTTTCCTGAGTGTTTGTTCAAGGATTAAATAAGTCTGAATGTGATTTGCTGGGGATTTAAGTCGGGGAGCAGTTGTGGCAGCCGGAGCACTGGAGAGACACCAGGAGGTGCGTTGATGGTTATAGATTTCTCCACCCTAGCTTTCAACTTTGCTTTTGCCCTCTTCACCCTTCCCAGGTCACCAAAGTGAAGACAGATCGACCTTTACCGGAGAATCCCTATCACTCAAGACCAAGACCGGAGCCCAGCCCTGAGATTGAGGGAGATCTGAAGCCTGCCATACATGGCAGCCACTTTTTTTTCTGGACCAAGTAAAGATGGGTTCGTGGCCCACACTCGGTCATGTGCCCAGACACCGACTGATGAAAACGCCCATGCAATTTGCATCGACTGATAGTGTGTTCTTTCCGGGATCACAAACATTAACAAAAAAGTTAATTTATGTGACTTGGCAGTTATTCTATACCATTTCCTGTCCATTAAAATTTTTAAAGGAAACAGTTGTATTTTATTATGTTTTATGTGACCTTTTGGCCTTTAAAGATGACTTCCCCTTGCTTTTTCTTCTTGTGATCCTGCCTGTTCCTCTTGCTTTGCTTTAGGCACTCGCTTATGTGGCTGAGGATCCCTGTTAGAACAGGGAGAAGTGGCCATGTGAAGGAAAGGCTTTGTTACTTTAGGCAGCTCCTTGGGGTGTGTCTGTTCACACATTTTGAAGTCTCAGCTCTCTTTCCTTCCATCTAACATCTTAGGCAAATAGATTACCCTAAAGGTCATACAAGGGGAGCCTCCAGGATAGAAGTGCAGAAACTTCTTTGAGGCGTGACTCAGAGAATGGGAGGGGCCCCTAGCAGGGTCTCATGCAGTCTTGCTCAAAGTTTCTTGAAGAACCGAACTTCCACCACTTCCCCTTGATATCCCATCCTCAAGCATTATAACCCAGATGTTTTTCCTGATAGACAAGGGAGGTGGAGGCTGAACTTCCAGCTCCAAAGCCAGGAAGTCTGGAGGTCTGAGTGTCAATTCCAACCTTGGGTGTGTTCCTTAACCTCTTGTGAGAGGTTGAGTTTGAGGACAAACTAAAGGGCACATGCTTATCTACCTCCTGGGCAGGTTAAAGCCACAAGTGTTTATAAAGCTCTTTGGTTCAAAGCACTATTATGTCTTTTTCCCCCTTTCATTCAATTCCTTTTTCACTACTAGGCTGTTTCCTCTACATCTGACTGGGTCATTTTATGCCTTCTGGTTATGGCTTTAAATTGCATATGACCCTGCATAAGTCTTCTCAGCTCCCTGGGCCTTGGTTACCTCTTTGCAACACTCGAAAAAGCAAAGCAGTTGGACAGGAGTCTGTAAAGACCCTTCCAGCCCTTTCTAGATTTTCTAACTGGAGAGATTGCTGTGAGGCTCTAGACAGATGAGGTGCAGGGTATGTTGCCCGAAGTGCTAGGACAGTTCAAAGAAAAAGCATTGTGTGATCTGCCATGCCCGCTTCTGTACCTAGTGCTGACCCCACAGCCGGAAGCATTTTGGATGCTTCCAGCAGAACCCCCAACCTGTTCTGCAAAAGTTACTTGCCAACCAATGTTTGCCTCAGTTTCTCTAATGAAAAATAATAGGTTTTGTTTGCATTTTTTTCAATAGCTGAGGCAAAACCCACTAACCTTTTTGTGGCCAAGTAATTGGAAGTCACCTCTGGTGGGAAAGGTATGAGCATGACTGCAGATTGGTGTTTATATGATACTTCAACCCACATGTTGCTTCCTAGGTTCTTTCTGCAAAGGAAGCTGCGCCTTGCATAAATAATAACAAATACTCATTGTGCACTGTGCTAAGCACTTTACATGTTTCACCTCCTTCAGTGCCCAGAGTCCTTTGAACGAGGTACTATAGGTCATATTCATTTCACAGATGAGGGAAGTTCAAGTTTAGCGAGAGGTTAAGAAACCCCAGTCTCAGATATAAGAAGTGGTAGATACGGGATACAAGTGAAGATTGTCTGGTTCCAATGGCCACACTCCTGTTCTTCAAAGCCATGAGTGGTTCTCAGCCTTGAGTGCACATGGGAGTCACCTGGGAGGTCTTTAAATCCTGATATTTGGATCCCACCCCCAGAGATTCTGTTGTAATTGGTGTGTAGTGTGGTCTGGGCATGGAATTTCTGAAAGCACTCATGGCCTATTCTGATGTGAAACCAAGGTGTAGAACCACATACTGATTTTAGACATGAGGAAGCAAGTACAGCAGGCTACATGCTAGTAAGTGGTAAATGACTAAGCTGAGATTTAAACCCAGATACATCTGATTCCAAAGCCCGTACTCTCAAAATAAATGGGTGTATATGGAGATCCTAATAAAATGATTTTGATTTAGTAGGTCTGAGGTAGGGCGTGTGCTAACGGCACTGGTCCACAGATCACATGGGTAATGAGGGAATAAACCATACTGTCTTTCTGAGCAGGAGCTATGAGTAATTTACCTGCAGCAGCTTCTAGCACTGTTCACTCCCCAAATGTTCATTCACCTCTTTAGAACCAGAGCAACACGTCTTGAACTGTTAATGGTTTCAAATTCAATTCTAGGATGTAACTTTTGCCCAAGTTGGACAGCAGTTCTTGCCTCCCTCCTCCCCACCTTGCTTTGAATTCCTTGAACAAAGAAACTAACTTTTGGCTTTCCTGTACTCTCGATGGGATTACACGACATCATAGCCTTCTAGGACAGAAGGCTCTAAGTAATTAAATATAATAAGTCTCTTACAACAAGTGCCTGTCTCAATTTCAGTAGGTTAAAGGTCACAGAACAATTGGAAAGCAGTTAGTGTGAAGGATTCCTGAACAGGACTTCAAATAATAGAAAATCTTCCTGGTGGTTTGGCTTGAGAATGATGAGATGAATTCCTTATATCCCCAAAGGAAATTTATCTGCCTCCTTTCTTCTGCCAAGCCTTTTCCTGTCTTCCCTATCTATCTGAGTTAATGGTGTCTCCATCCTCCCAGTATCAAGTAACCTGAGATGCATCTTTGACTCTTCCGTTTACTCCAAGTTCCAATCCAACATCAAGTCCTGTTGAGTTTCTTCTGTAATCGCTCACATTTGCTACTTCCTGTTTTATCTCATTGTCACTTTCCTAGGCTGTTTTTTTCCCCTTGCCTGGATTATTAAAATGGCTTCCTAAGTGGTCTCCCATTGCCATCTCCTGCTCCAGTCCATCCTCAAGTTTGCTCCACGTGCCTGTGCTACTCAGCAGCCTTCAGGGTCTCCCAAATGGCTGCTAACTAAAGTCCAAATCCTTAATCTGGCCCTAGCCTCTGACACTCCATAATCTGGCCCTAACCTAGCCCATTTCCCCATCATTATCTTACTTCTTATTATGTAGCCGACACTCTACAACATGCCATTCACCAAGAACCTTTGGATCTTCACAAATGCCATTCCCTTGCCGGGAAACAGTCCTTCCCCACATCTGCCTCTTGAAAGTCTCCCCATCTCTCAAGGCAAACACGAATGGTGTCTTTCCCAGGAAGTATCGCCTTCCTACAGCCAGAAATTGTCTTTCCTGCCCCTTTGTTCCCGTGACACCATGTAGTATGACGGTTGGGCATGAGGGCTCTGGAGTTGGGCTGTCTGGATTTGAATCCAGGCTCTGGTCATTTAATGGCTGTGTGACCCTAGAGAAGATACTTAACCTTTCTGTACCTTATAGTCCTCATCTGTAAAATAGAAAGGGGAGGAGATGACAATAATAGTACCTGCCTTCTGGGATGGCTATGAGTATATAGTGAGTTACACACACACAAAATGCATAGTAGAAGGTTGATAAATGGTAGCATTGTTATAAGACTGTATTTGAGTAACACCTGTCATGACACTGGCTGTGTCTTACCTCTCCTGTTCTCAGTGCTGCAAGAGTTGGACTTCTATCTTATTTCTATTTCTATATCCTAGTGCCCAGTATTTGACAAACACCCAGGAAATGATTAACTGTACACAAAGTTTACCTTTCCAAAGGACTTCCAAACACTTTCTATGATATAAAACCACAAACAACAAATTACTTGTACGTAGAAATGCGAGTAACTCTTTGAGGTTAAATTGCCATCTTTGTAGATCTCAAATCCTAGCTGAAATGCTTTGGGTATAATAAAGGATTTCTTTTTTTATGCCCTGAGATGGATCATGGTGGATCATGGCATATTTGGGCTTTAAAAAGCTGCTTCTCCTATTTAGGAAGTTTCAGTTTGAGGTTGTGATGCCTTTATATATCTTGATTATTTGTGATGTGTGTCACAAGTAATTTAAGTAACATATTGAAATTTGCAAATTTATTGACTTCTAAAAAATAAGACAGATTCCAGAGACTAGGGAGTAGCTAAGTAAGATGTCCTAGGCTTCATGTATGAAAACTGGTAGATCTGGGAAACAAAATGAAGATTGTCTGTGTGCTTGTCCTTCAAAAGTATTAGAATCTCAGCACTGGATACACATTGGAATCACCCAAGGGGATCTTGAAATACTGATGTCTGGATCTCATCACCAGAGATTAGGATTTAATTGGTCTAGGGCCGGGTGTGGTGGCTCATGCCTGTAATCATAGCACTTTGGGAGGCCGAGGCAGAAGGATCACCTGAGGTCAGGAGTTCGAGACTAGCCTGGCCAACATGACAAAACCCCGTCTCTACTAAAAATACAAAAATTAGCCGGGCATAGTGGTACGCACCTGTAATCCTAGCTACGGGGGAGGCTGAGGCATGACGATCATTTGAACTTGGGAGGTGGAGGTTGCAGTAAGCTGAGATCGTGCCACTGCACTCCAGCCTGGGTGACGGAGTGAGAATCTGTCTCCAAAGGAAAAAAAAAAATTGGTGTGCAGTGTGGCTTGGACATACAGGCATTGTAATAAGTACTATCACTCTTGCTCATTCATACTCACAAATACTTTGTTCAGTTGGAGAAAAGGGGGCGTAGTCTGGAAACACATTAACTAGTTAATTCATTCAATCAATATTGATTTTGCAGCCTGCCTTTCTAGACATGGGTAGTGAACAAAACAGGGGCCCTGCCCTCATGGAACTTCCATTCCAGTGGTGGAGGCAATAAACAGGCAATCAGAAACAAGATGATTTCAGGTTGTGATAAATCCTGAGAAGGACCCAAACAGGGTTAATATAATAGTGACTAGCTAGGGGGTGAGGGAACATTTAGGAAGACAGGCCACAGAAGGACTCTCAGAGGAAGTGGGGATTGAGTTTCCTCCTGGAGTGTGAAAAGAAGCCAGCCAGTGAAAGAGCGGATGGAAGAGTGTCCCAGTCTGCAGGAACAAACCCTTTGGCAGGAGCAAAACCCCAAGGCAGGGCAGGGCTTACTGTGCTTCAGGAACAGAGATGAAACTCGTCTGCCTGGAGTGTGGTTTTGTGTGGAAGAGCCTAATGCAGGTCACAGCCTATCTATAATACTTCCACCTTTATTATCATGGGGACGTTTCCTGCCATAGGTGTCTCTGCTGTCTGCTGGGTGAAGTCCAGTCTCCCCAGTGTGACAGTCAGTCTCCTCACAGTGTGACTCAGAGCGCTCCAGCTTCATCTCCCGCTACCATCCCCCAGCACTCCATCTGTGTTGAGCCCCACTCTGTGCCTTTCCTCTTGCTGTGCCCTCTGCTCAGATGGTCTCCCCCACCTCTTCTTGGTGATCCCTTTCTTGAAGAATCAGCTCACATTTTGTCTCCTTTGTGAAGCGGCTGTCATCATCCCCACCCTCAGCAAGGGAATCACCTCTTCCTCCGAGTTCAGGAGCACCCTGCGCATGAACTGCCTTGTATAACGCTCCTTTGGAGCAAACTGCATCTCCTTTGCAGTTGTATCTTCTCCTTTGTGTAACAGCAGCCGACACATAGTCAGTGCTTGATAACTATTTGTTGAATGAATGCTGCACAGCCGTCGCCTCTGCAAAAGAGAGTAGCTTAGTTAATCGTTAAATGTGTATCACTCTATACAGAATAAACACCAGGGCATTTTCTATGCAAAAGGAGACCCAGGATTCTACCTTAATGATTAATGCCATTGGAAAAGACAGGGGACTTGCAAGCTTTTTGCTTTTGTTTTTTTCAAAAAGAAAAAAAAAAAAAGAAGCCCAGAAATCCCTGTCACGGTCTCAGTAAAATTGCTGTCTGTGAACTGAAGGGAGATGGTTGCATAAAAGGCCAAATTAGGTTGTGGTAATAAGAAATATAAATTGCATGCAAGAAATATAAATCGCATGCAAGATATATAAATTGCATGCCAGTATTCCTTTAATTTGAGGTTTGAATGCAAATTAAGCAGGCATGCCCTTTCTGGAAGCCTTGTTTTAATCAATTCTGCTGCTCTGATGGAAGAGTTGATGCTAGAAAGAAAATGATAATGCTGTCCCTTTCCCTTGCTCTCTAAAACTAAGGTATTATGTCATGTGACAGTGGTTTGACTTAAAGCCTTTATTTATTTATTTGATTGTTGAACACGCAGCACCCTTGGGCTGCTGTGGTTGTTTCCAAGGATTCTAGTGGTGAATTCATACCAAACAACTTTCCGGAAAGTCCTTTAGCATCTTTTTTCCATATCACTGTGATGGGCAGCCGGGCAATGAGGAAAAGCAGGCTGGGGTGCTACCAGTCTCTGATCTTGTTATGTGGCCTTGGCAAGCACTTTCCCCTTTCAGCCAGTTTCTTTAGCTGTAAAATAAAGAATTGGACCAAGTAGGTATCCAGGCTCTTTTCCATGTCAAGAAATATATGAAATGTAGCTTCTCTATTAGCCAGCTTGCTGGGGGAGACAGTGGAGTTTTCATATTTTCTTGAAATAGACCTAATCACCTGGGCAATTCATTCCGGGAATTTCATTAAAATGAGAAGGGCATTTTGGCCTTCTGTTTTAAATAGATCACCCACACTGACATTTGAAGGACAAAATATAGAAGGGATTCCGAGATTTTGTCAACCACTTCCCTCATTAGAAGTCATGTGACTGGGTATGGTGGCTCACGCCTATAATCCCAGCACTTTGGGAGGTCAGGTCAGGTGGATCACTTGAGTTCAGGAGTTCGAGACCAGCCTGGCCAACATGGTGAAACCCCGTCTCTACTAAAAATACAAAATTAGCCGGGTGTGGTGGTGCATGCCTGTAATCCCAGTTATCCAGAGGCTGAGACAGGAGAATCACTTGAACCCAGGAGGCAGAGGCTGCAGTGAGCCAAGATCACTCCACTGCTCTCCAGCCTAGGCGAGACAAAGTGAGACTCCGTCTCTAAAAAAAAAAAAAGGAAAGAAAAAAGAAATTATTTCATGTAACTTTCAGGCTGAGTTTCTTTAGAGGATTGTTATGAGGGCTTTGATCTTAAAAGTTAGAAGAGAAACCTTTTGGAGATCATCCATTACTTGAACTGTCTTTTGATTGGGCCAAATTCAATCTGAATTTCTCTGCCCTCCTGGATTCAGGCTGGCTGAAACTGTGGCTACTGCTATCGTGTGGAGGAATGGTTCGGGACGATTTAACTACAGGAGTGGGGGAGCAGTGCTTGGGACCTTGGAGGAGACCTGAGCATCAGAAGCCTAAAGGGCAGGAGTGGGATCAAAAACTTGACAGAACCAAAGCAGAAAGTTGGGAGATAAACACTCAAACAGAAATAGCTACAAAGGCAGCTGGGGGCGGTGGCTCACGCCTGGAATCCCAGCACTTTGGGAGGCTGACGTGGGCGGATCATGAGGTCAGGAGTTTGAGACCAGCCTGGGCAACATGGTGAAACCTTGTCTCTACTAAAAATACAAAAATTAGCTAGGCATGGTGGTGGGCACCTGTAATCCTAGCTACTCAGGAGGCTGAGGCAGGAGAATCACTTGAACCTGGAAGGCAAAGGTTGCAATAAGCTGAGATTGCACCACTGCACTCCAGCCTGGGCGACAGAGCGAGACTCCGTCTCAAAAAAAAAAAAAGATCTACAAAGGCTATGAACTGACAGTTTGCAGAAGAGAGCATCAGAATGGCCAATAAACATGTGAAAGATGTTTAACCTCAACAGCAGTTAGAATAATGCAAAGTAAAACCATAATAAGATGCCATTAATTAGTTTAGCAACAATGTAAAAAGTTGATAATTTTGAGTATTGACCCAGAAGTGGGGAAATGCGTACTCTCCTATGCTACAGGGAGGAGTATAAATTGTTGTATTGATACATTATGTTTGGAAGGTAATTTGGTACATCTATCAAAATCTAATGAGTGTACCATTCCTCACCTGTAAACGTTTATACCACAGAAGCACTGATTCAAGTACGTTAAGCTGTGTACAAGGATGTTCATTCAGTATTGCTTGTAAAAAGTGAAGAGACAGAGACACAGAAAAAAAGCTTCTGTTCATTAGTAGTGAACAGTAAATGAATTGCAATAGAGCCACACAATGTGATCCTGAACATCTGTGAAAAGGACCGAAGTGACTCTTTTGACATGGGAAATTTCTATGAGGTACAGCAATGTTGTATGTCAAATCACATGGTGATCATTTGTTTACTGTTCTACTTTACCTCCCTTTCTTGACTTGAGCTTCTCAAGGTGGGGACTATATGTATTTTATCTCTGGCAGAAGCAGAATTAAAACCCAGGGCTAGGCTGGGCATGGTAGCTCATACCTGTAATCCCAGCACTTTGGAAGGCCAAGGTGGGAGGGTCACTTGACCCCAGGAGCTCAAGACCAGTCTGGGCAACATGGTGAAACCCTACCTCTCCAGAAATGAAAAAATTAGCTGGGCATGGTAACATGCGCCTGTGGTCCCAGCTACTCAGGAGGCTGAGGTGAGAGGATCCCTTGAGCCCAGGACTTCAAGGCTGCAGTCAGCTGTGATCATACCACTACACTGCAACCTGGGCAACACAGCAAGATCCTGTTTCTAAATAAATAAATAACCCATGGCTGTTTGGCTGCAAAACCTGGGCTCTTTGCTTCCCTCTTAGTTATCAGTTTGGAGCTGGTGAATTGGGTGATTGGTAATGGAAGCATGAGGATGGACAGGAGAGAATATGGAGAGTGAAGTGTCTTGCCCAGGCCCAGACCATGCAGCTCTAAGCTTATTACTGTCCAAAAAGCCACTCTGGTGACTCATGAGACAGTTGAGTCTTCTGTGAGACTTGAGAAACACACTTTGCTTCTCTGAAGTTTATTTTCCTCCTTTGAGAAATGAGAGTAACAACAGTGCTGCCCTTCTGGGGTGGTTTTGTTGATTCTGTGACAAGATGATTATACATTACCTTGCACCAAGTAGGTGTGCGGCCAATAGGACCCCTCAGGCTGACAAGTGCCCTCAGCAGGGGGTTTTGAGGCAAGGTGGACAGGCAGAGGGACAGACCTTTTCCAGGCAAGAGGGAGGGGCTGGCAGAACACAAAACCCCAGCCACAGGCTATCTGAATGGAGGCCCCCCAGCACAGTGTTCCCTGTGAGTCAGCCTTGAGCTAAGTGGCAGACAATAGTGTTAATTAAAAGGCCATGTTTCTTGACAAAAACATCCACCCAGCTTCCAAGCCTGGAGACAGTTTGAACCAGTTGTGCAGTTCTCCGCAGCATTTGGGGAGGATTCCCGCCTGCTCGTGACCTGAGCACGCAGTCGCCCTCTTGTGCCGGGTGAGGGCTCTGACTCATTGCTAAGTCGTGTCAGGAATGGTCTGGTGTCAGAGGACTGGACTAACTCATGGAGCCTCACAATTGCGAGACCCTCAGAGAACCATAAATTCCCTTTACTTCACAGATGGGGAAACTGAGGCCCAAAGATGGGAAGGCTTCAGATAGTAGTGAAATTAGGATCGAGCCTAGACTTCTGACTCCCTCACTGTGGAACTGTGGACTACCTGTGTGACTGCAACTCAATGTTAAAAGTTGTGCAGAGTGGATGCCTGCACAACTTTTAGAGAGGAGGGGCTTAGAGGCAGGGGAGCAGTGTGAGCAAAGATATGAAATGGGCCTGTAGAAGCCCATGGTGGAAATGATAATTACTGACACTTATTAGGCACTTGCTGTTTGCCAAGCACTGCACTAAGGGTTCTACATCTATTGACCCACTTATTTCTCGCGATGACTTCATGAAATAGGTGTTCCTGTTATTCCCGTTTTATGGATGAAGAAGCTGCGGCTCGGAAAGGTTATGTCATTACCATGGGTCACACAGCATATATAGTAAGTGGTAGAACTGGGATTTAAACCCGGTTTTGTCTGACTCCAAAACCGTAAGTCTTAACCTACCAAACTTAGATAACACATGTGGAAATGCTTGGCACTTAGTAGGCATTTGGAAAAGGTGAATTGACTCTGAATCATGAAAATTGTCAACTCGCATTTGTCAAGCCTACCACATGCCAAGCGTTTCCACGTGCATTATCTATGTGTGGTGTGTTGGCCGCCACCACTACTACTATTGTTATTACCTTCTTTGATCGACATGCCAGCTCTGCTAGGTAAGAATCTTTTCCCCAAGTTTTAGATGGAGAGCTCAGGCCCAGAGAAGTTAGGTGGCCTGACTGCAGAAACACAGCTGGCTGGTGGCAGAGGCATCAGACTCAAAGAGATAAGCATAAAGGATGGCCTGGCCAGATCTCAGGAGGTGGGGAGCGATGGGGCAGGACCAGGGGCAGGGCAGCAGCCCCTTCCTGGCTTCCTGACAGCGCTATTGTTTGAAGCCGGTTCTTGGACATCCAGGAAATGGGCGACATCACTCCCAACAAAGGGGAGGAAGCTGCTTGAATGTTGCAGCTCCACCTCACGCGCTCGCCCTGGGGCTGGAGATGGGAGCCTGGCCAAGGCTGCCTGACCCTTCAGCTCAGCCAAGCCACCCAACCCCCACCCTCGGGTCTGGCCTGTTGCCTCTTCTCTGTGCCAGTCCATTCCAAACCTTCAAGCCCTGACTAGCAGATCTGCCTGCCATAGAATGCATCCCCTGATGCATTCTCCACTGATAACCCTCTTTCTGAGAGCCTCTGCCTCCTAGAATCCTGTTGGGTGAGATTCACCTTCCACTATGCCTCATGGTTGGATAGGAGACCGCACCTTTAATTCTAGGTCTCAAGCCTGGCCTCAGTTTCTTCATCTGTCTGGAGGCAGAGCTGGTCAAGTGGGACTGGTCTGGGTCCTCTCAAAGGGCTCTTTGCCTCTGTACTTCTAAGTCTAAGCACCTTTCCTGACTGGATAAGGAGAAAGCAGTGCCACGGATAGTACCTGGGGCCCCAGAAAGAGGAGGGAGAGGAGTTCCAGGTAGCAGAGCTGTCACTGAGAGTGGGACCAGGCAGTTAGGCAAAGCAGAAATTGAGAATGGTCTTTCTACTGGGATCTGGGATCCAGGGGACCTGGGTTCAATTCCCAACTCAGCCACTTATTTATTAGCTGTGTGACCTTGAGCAAGTCAGTCCACTTCTCTGAGCCTTCATTTCCTCACCCATGAAATGCAGGAAGTAAGGTCTACTTTGCAGAGTGGTTGTGGGGATTAGGTGGGACCATGGGCATGAAAGCGGCCCCAGGCTAGTGGCAAATGTGGTGCCTTTTCTCTTGGTAGGGGTGACTTTCCCAGCAAAGACTGGAGAGAGATGGAGAAATAGACACTGCAGCATCATGATGAAGAAACTCAAACCCTGGTGGAGCTGGGAGAACAAAGACACTGTTCTGTTTCCAGTATCTCCAAGAGCATGTGTGAAGCCAGACCCAACTGTCTGTGGGAGAGGTCTGTGCCATGGTATTGGGCAAACTCACAGGTCACCATAGCCCAGGATTGCAATGTCCCAAAAGCTTGTCTTGATCTAGACTAGGAACCCCAGCCCATGCGAGCAGGATGTGCCCTTAGGGTCATCTGGCTTATCCTCTAATCTAGGGGGCTCAGACATGTCAAGTGACCCCTTGCCCCTTTCCCCTTCCCACAGGTCACACAGCCAGTTAGGATTGGAACGCAGGCCTCCTGCCTCCAGTCAGGGCTCTTTCTATTGAGGAGGTCCCTGGGATTTAGGAGGCCCCCCCACCTCCCCAGCTTCAGCCTGAGATGAGGGCCAGATTCTTGTCAGGAAGTGGAAAGGAGGCAGGGTCACCTGTGTGTGCTGGCAGAGAAAGAACCATCCCAAGCACCATCCTTCCCAGACAGTCTTTTCCCTGGGGCTCCCCAGCAACCCCAGCCTTCTCCCACCACCTCCTTCTCTCCACCTCTCTGAACTTAGGCTCTTCTGTCAAATTGACATGAAAAAGCTCACCTCAAGGGCTGTTGCAGACTAACAGATGGGAGAGTGCCCTAAAACTCGGTAAAAGCAATGGATTGTTTTAGACCTTCAGTTTCTATGACAGCATTAACTGAACATCTAATACATGCCACGTTACTGCCCCAGGCCCCACAGAGACCCTATAAGAGAGGCATCTCATGGGTAAGGAAACAGAGGCGCAGAGAGAGGAAGGGATCTATCCAAGGCCACACAAGTTCTTATTTGGAACTGGAACTCAGTCCCTGCTTCCAGTCCAGGAGACCCCTCTCCCAAACACCACACCGTTCCAGCCTGGCAGCCCTGCCATCCTGGATGGGAAGAGAGAGGACCAGGGTAGGAAGGGCGGGGGCCGGGGGGTTAAGAGACTCCTCCATGCCTCTTCCCCCCAGCCTCAAATCATAGGGAATGAATCTCCAGGAAGCCCAGCGGGTGGCCGGGTCCCAGCGCTGATTGCAGGAGATGGCAGGAGGGCCCGGCGGTTGCCATGGCAACTTCCTGACTCGCAACGCCTGTTCCCGCTAAGGCTTTAGGAAGTCAGACATACCTGGGCAGCCCCTGCCCCCGACAGGGCCTCTCCAAGGAGGAGGAGCACGCAAGGGAATGTGGCGTGCCTGCTCACAGAGAATCTGCACACGCATGTGAGAGCTATGGCAGTGGCAGGTGTGTAGCTGCAGCATGCACACAGGCCTAGGACATGGAGAGACTCACATGTGTGGGCGCAAACCTGCCCACACATGTGGGTCTCCATGTGACAGTAAGAGGAGCCTTTAGTGTGACACATTTGACAGTGAGAGGAGCCTTTAAGGGTGAGAACAAGCCTACTGACATAGGAATGTAAGAAGGGCATTTTCGGCAGAGGGAAAGGCAGGGTGGTACTGGAGAGCATGCCGTGGGGCTGCTGGCAGGAAGATGAGATTGGCAGGGCCAGATCATGGGGACACTCTGCATACTGGGCTAAGGAGCTTGGACCTTCACCGGGAAGCACTGGGGAGCCAGTGAGGGCTTCAAAGCAGGGAAGTAGCATGGCTGGACCTGAGATCCCTCCAGCAGCCCATGGAGGATGGGTCAGAGGTCAGCCTGGAGGCAGGGAGGTCAGTGTGGTGCCAGTCTTCCTTACCCAGCTCTATTCTTTTTCCTCATTAGCATTTATACCTTCTAACATGTACCATATACTTGTCTTCAGTTTCTTGTTTATTTTCTGTTTTCCTCACTGGGATGCCAGCTCATGAGAGCTGAAGGGTTTGTCTGCCTCGTTCACTGAAGTATATTAAGGACCAACAAGAGTGCCTGGTACTCAGTAGATACTTGCTGAATGAATGGATGAGGCCTGGACTAGAGGAGTGGCCTAAGGGAAGGAGAAAAGTGCAAGGGGAGAGTGAGGTATGGAAGGCAAGTTGACTGGCCGGGTTAAAGTGGAGGTGGTGGACACACGGCTGAGCCCCCCAGGGACTTCTGAGTTGGTGGCTGTGGCCCTATTCAGGTGCCTTTCTGGTTCAGGAATGAGACCATGGGGTGATTCCAGGATCCAAGAGATAAGAATAAAGGATGGCCTGGCCAGGTCTTAGGAGGTAGGGAGGGATGGGGCAGGACCAGGCCAGATGCAGAAGTGGGGGCAGGATAGGGGAAACTGAGGCAGATGCCCCATCCTGTGCACTAGATCTGAGTGCACTGGGAGGGACTGGAACTCAGTCCCTGCTTCCGGTCCAGGGGGCCCCTCTCCCAAACACCACACTGGCAGCCCTGCCATCTGGATGGGAAGTGAGAGGACCAGAGTAGGAAAGGCGGGAGATGGGGGACTGGGGTCTGTAGTGTCTTCCAGACCTCTGATGTCTAACAGAAATGTAGCATAGGCCACAGAGACATGCCACATGTCATCTTACATTTTCTAGTACCACATTAAAAAAGTAGACAGAGGTGGGTGAAGTGAGTTTTAATTACATATTTTACTGAACCCTGTATGTCCACAATATTATTTCAACCTGTTACCAATATAAAAATTAAATGAGATATTTTACATTCCTTTTTTAGGGGGTACAATGTCTTCAAAAACTGTTGTGTATCCTACATTTACAGCAAACCTGAGTTTGGACTTGCCATATATCACGTGCTCAGTAGCCACATGTGACAGTGGCTGCTGCATTGGACGAGGCAGCCCTGGGACCTGGAACCCACCTACCAGGAATGAGGCACTGGGAGGGGCTGAGTCTACAGAGGGGCCTCCAGGGCACCAGCTGATTGAGGCTGGGGTTGGGGAGAATGCAACCACATGGGGGATGGAAAGCCTTTTTCCTCTACTTTTTTTTTTTGTCAGTTCACTCGCTCACTCACTCAACAGACTTTTATTGAACACTTACTATGTGTGGGGCGCTATGCTAGGTGCTAGGTCTGGCAAAGTGCATTAGTGTGGAGTAGTAATTCTTATTAGGATACTATTCCTTTCTCGTAGATGAGAAAGCTTAGGTTCAGAGAAGTTCTGACTTTCTGGAGGTCACGTTGCTGGTAACCCTCTGAGCTCTTTCTCCTGCTCCATGTTGCATAGATAACTGAGATGTAAGTAAAGCCCCCAGGAGGGAGGATGTTGGGGATGAGGTAAGATCTACAGAGCGACATCCCCAAGGAAACTCATGCCTCTAAGTCTCTACACCTCCTTAGAGACCTGCTTCCTCCCCGCCCCACTCAGTTTTCTCTCCCACAACTGCTTGAGGTTTGATGCTCCACGGGGGTCTCAGAACCAAGATGTCCTAAAGAACTTGAATTTAGACCATCTTCTTCCTAGATGACAGTCCATCAACCCTGGAAGGGGTGCAGTGACTGGTTACACTACTGACCTGGCAGCTCTGGAGGCTGGACTGGGAGCAGCCCAGGTGTCCCCAGCTGAAAGGCCCATCCCTACCAAGGCAGCAGAAGAATGGGAGCAGAAACAGGAGTACTTGAAAGAGTGGATTCAAGCCCTGACTCCTTTTCTTCCCAGTTGGGGAAGAACCTTGGGGAAGAGGCTTTGACCCTCTGGGGCCAGTTCTGCCCCTATTACATGGACAGAGTAACCTACCTTCCAGGATAAGGGCCCTGAAAGCAAGTGGTCCATTAAGGAAGGGTCACACGGGGCTTGGAAAGGGACTGTTTTTCAAGAATGACAAACTCGTGTGAGTTTTGCTTAGAAACCCTGACGCGGCTGACTCCAGCAGGTGGGGGCCTGTCAAGGGTTCCTCATGCGTGAAAGCTCTGGAACAGGTATCTGGGGTCTAGGTTCTGGGTTTAAGTCTGTCCTGCAGGTGAGAGGGTCTCTGTGCCTTCCTTTCCTTTATCCTATTGTTTACTAAGCACCAAGTACTGACTGGGTGCCCAGTGAGTTAAATAGCTCTTCTTTCCAGATGAGGAAACTGAGGCACAGAGAAGTCTGGTGACTTGCCTGAGGCCAACCAGCCAGAAAGTGGCAGAGCTGGGTTTTAAACCTTGGTCTCCTCGTCCAAAGCCATTGCCTCTGGCCTCTGCCCAGCACTTGGAGATGCCAATGGGCTGTTCACCAGGAGTCACTCATGGCAACTGCCTCACAGACGGCCTGGGTCCCTTGCAGGCAGGGGTCAGCTGTGCATCATGCATCGGGACACGCAGGAGCACGGAGGCTGCCGGGCCTGGGAGGCTGCAGGGCCAGGCGCGGCCGGATTCACAGGTTGAAGACTGTTCCTCTGGGCTTCCGGACTCCGTGCCTTCCCCCACAGCCCCTTCCCGGGCCGCCTCCCTTCCTGGCCCGGTGCTGGGGGTGACTAGCGGGTGGGGTGGCATCCGGGCGGGGGCTAGAGCTGTGAAGAGGGTGTCTGGGCAGAGACTGATGGCCTGTCAGTTGGCTGCCAGCACATCCTCAAATTCTTTGTCTCTGTGTGGAGTGGGGACTGTGGAGGGGGCAGGGGTTGGGCACAGCAGAGGAGGAGGATGCAGGGGTGGGGCAGGAGAGGGGTGTGGCGGGTTGGGGGAGGCCTCTGTGGCCTGCTGGTGCTTACACTTGTCAGGGGTGTGTGTCTTGGGAAGTCAGGTCCTTGCCCCCTGCTTTGGGGCTAGAGACGGGTTCAGATCCTAGCTCTGCTCCCCACTTGCTGGGGGGTCCCAGGCCTGTATGGTTCCTGTTTCCAATCCTAGGCCTCTGTTTTTCCATCCATGTAGTGGGTCTATCCAGCTCTGACCTGCTGTGATCTCTGTAAAGCTGAGATGATTAGAACATTTGGCCCTGAAATTCCAGAGGCCTTAGGACTCCCCTGCTGGAGGGAGCATGGAGCTGAGTCTCAGTGCTGTCAGACGCACTGAGGGGGCTGGGGGTGGGGTCAGAGGGGTGGGGAAGGTGAATATTCCCCACTGCAAGTCCTGGCAGTAGGGCAAAACCAGTCTGCTTATCTCCCCAACCTGGGCACCCTGGATGACTGTGCTGGGTACACGGGGCTGAGGGAGGGGTCGCCAGGAAGGAGGCAGGGAGGACAGAGCTGTCATCTGTCCTGAAAGGTACAGCCCTTCAGTGCTTCCTGCCCTCTCTGCAGTTCCTGCCAGGTCACCTGGGCCCCAAAGACCCCACAGCTCTGTTCACCAGCCCCCTTCAGTCCTTGTCACCTGGCTACTGCTAGGTAGTCACACTCAGCTCCATGATCTCACCAGGAGCCAAGTAGCTGCATACACAATCACAGCGCCCCCCCGCCCCCCACCTAAGACAAAACCACACATAGGCACAAAGTCTGTGGCATAGTCACACACGGGCTTGTAGAGTTATAGATGCACAGCCCTCCTGTGAGCCAGAACAGGAGCTCACACATGCATGCCCACCCCACCGTATGGGTGAACCAAGGGCTGTACCCAGCCCAGCTTTAGAGAACCACTCTGAGGCCTCACTAGACAATGTCACAGGAGCCGTCCTAGAGGGGTGGGGGTGGTGATGGGATGAGAAGCTCTCTGTGGGCCTCTGATCCCCTGCTTTAATAAAATGAGCTAGAAGGCCGCCTCCTCAGCACCCCACTCCCCAGCCTCAGCACCCAGGGCATCCATTATTCCACCCGATGCCCCTTCTAGTTCTGCGGTGTGAGTGCGCTGAGCACATCTTACAGAGGGCAAACTGAGGCTGAGGAGGAGGAGGGGGGTTGCCCAACGGCAGAACTGGTGAGGTCAGAAGCAGAATTGCAAGCCCGGGCAGTGGGCCCCCAAATCCGTGTTCTCCCAGGCCGCCCGCCCTCATCTGCCGGTCTGGGGTGTGGACCCCGAAGCGTGCCCCAGGCCCCCTCCACCCCAGCACCCAAGGGCCTCCCGGACACAAAGCCACCTGGCAGAGCTCGAGGGGGCGCGCGTGGGAGCGCGCACGGCGGCCCGCGCGCGCCTCCGGCCAAGATGTTCCCTTTCCGCGTGATTGACAGGCTCGAGTGCAGAGAAACAAAATTGTTTATGCGCTAATGAATAAGGCCCTGATTGCAAGATCCTGTTTGGAAAATTATAGTGCGGCGGCGGCGGCGGCGGCCGCGGCGGCCCAATTACAGCCCGCGCTGCATATTCATTTCGTCTCTCCTTTGCATCGAGATGAACGGGCGCCCCGCGCCCTGCAAAGGCAACGCCAAATTTAGTCCCAGGTTCCGCACTCCTCCGGGCCATTGTCTGTCCCGGACCACCTGCCTCCTGCTGGCCTGATTGCCCGGGAGGGCGCGAGGAGGGAGGTCAAGAAAGTTCTCCCTACCCCTCCTCCTGGCACCCCCTTCCCTTGGTTCTCTTCGCTCCCTCCTCCAACTCCCCGTCTCTGTCTCCCTTCCCCTCCCGGTGTCTCTCTCCCTCAGTTCTCTCTCTCCTTATTCTGTGCCTGACACTTCCTCTCCTCGCTCTAGGCCTCTAACTGGGTGCATCACCGGTCTAGAATGTCAGTCGCTGTCCCTCCCCCTCCAGCTGCACATTCCCTGCGTTCCTGGGTCCTGGGAACAGCGGGGGCAGTAACGGGGACTGTCTGCTCCGTGGAGGTCACAGAGGTATGAGGCGGGTCCCAAGACCCCTGCCTTGGCTGTGAGCATGGGGTGGCTTGGCTCGTCCCCGCAACCAAGCTGCTGGGGAGAGAGGCCCCTCCCTGCCCGCTGCCTCTGCCGCCCACGCATTCCACCAGACCCACTCATCCTGCAACGCAGGCCCCCTGGCTGCCCAGGCTGCGCCCTCACACCTCCCTGCCCTGCACATGCTGTTCTCTTGCTGGCACGCCCTTCCTGTTTTCCCAGACGCATCCCAAGTACAGCTCAGAGCAGCCTTCCCCTATCCCCACCACCGCAGGCAACAGGACAGCTCTGTCCCCTAGCACGCTGGTGTCCACGCATGTCCTGCAGTTACGGCAGCAGGCAGGGTACACTGGCATCCTGGCATCACTGACTGACCAGCCTGGGGGCTGCCGGTGAGTCACCAGGAAGCCCTGGTGTCCAGCTCAAGGCTGATCAAACGGACACCTCCACTGGGATATGGGTGTGTAGTCTCCCTGTCCTTGCTGTATGGTGATGGTGGGCAGGAGGGGAGAGGAGGCTGGGAGGAAGGGACTGGGGGTTTGCAGCACCTGGACCCCACAGGCCAGGACTGGCCCTGGGTTCCAGACAGTGACAAGGACAACTAACTGGTCCTTGTCATTGGGTCATTGACTTAACTGACGGGTACCTGAGGCCCAGTGTGACTGGAGGCTTGTGGTGGGGGTGATGGTGGTGAAGGCTCTTCAGAGGATGGCCGTGGTACTCCCCATCTGGCCTGTGACCCCACCGAGTAACCAGGCATCTGCACTCCTTCCTGGGATGGAAATTGGGGGATTAGACGTGAGCAAAAAGGGACAACCGCATATACCAGCTGGCCTAGACAACCCCCCACCCTGCCGCCAGAGACACACAAAGTAATAGACTCCCACAGTCACATACACACAAACACAGACACGCAGCCTCTCCTTGAAAGACCCACGCAGCCTGAGACACAAAGGCAGGCTGGCCCCTGGGCGTGTGTGGGGCAGCACTGCCCTCTGGCGGCTCTCCTGGTAATCTCTCTGTCAGGCCCTGGCTAGCTTCCTACAACCACAGCTGAGCCACGATGCGGGTGCCCAGGCCCAGACCCAGAGAACTGGGACTCCCAAGGATGGGGTTTCAGGAAGGAAAATGAATTTGTGTCCCTAGGGTCGAGGGTCTTTTGAGTTCCAGTTCCCTACCCCAATCTGCATGTACTACAGAACATGTGAGCAGAACTTGCTCACAGAAGGACCAGTCCAGGGATGGTGAGGGGGCGGAGCTCCTTACCATAGGAGTAGGAGTTGGGCTGGGACCACTTGCAGATTGGTGGTCTTTAGTGGCAGAGTGGACAACTTCTAGGTCATCACCAGCTTGAAGAGCCCTGGGAGGTATGTCTAGCCTTCTCCTACTTCACTCCAGCCCGGCCACTCTCCTGTTTGGTTTGTTTGTCAGTCATCAAACTCTGAGAGCATCTCAGCACCTGGAACAGCAGGGTGAGACCCTGCGTGGCAGGAGATGAGGCTGCGGAGGGTGGCTAGGCCACCCCTTGGAGGTCTTCAAGGCCAATATTAGGTGTGTGGGCTTTATTCTGGGGGACAGGGATCTGGAGACAGGCCTAGACAGGGAAGCGATTTGGTCAGATGGGCATGTGAGCACCAGCAAAGGAGAAGAGACTGAGGCAGGAGGGCCAGACAGGAGGGATGCGGTGGCCTGGACCAGGACAGGGGCAGGAGTGAGGTGGCAAGAACGATGCAGATCCCAGAGCTATTAAGGAAATGGACTCGCTGGGCTTTGGTGAGGAAGTGGCCATGTTGGGCCTCAGGGCATATCAGTGCTGACGAAAGGGCCTGGGGGAGAGATGATGAGTCTGATGTGGCTCTGTAGAGCCTGAGAGCCAAGGGGACGTCTGGAGAGGTATCAAGGAGGCAGTTGAAATCAGGCCTGGAGACATCCACTTGGGAGTTGGAAGGTTACTGACAGGTGGTTGAAGGCAGTGCACAGCTGAGGCCACTCAAGAAGGGCCCTTGGAAACCCTAAGCACCGAAGAGGTCATGGTGTTCACCTCACCCCCATGAGTCAAAAAGAAGGAGTCTAAATTAAATTATAAAATGTAACATATGTATTACAAAACTTCTGGCCTGGCACGGTGGCTCATACCTGTAATCCCAGCATTTGGGGAGGCCAAGATGAGCAGATTACTTGAGGTCAGGAGTTCGAGACCAGCCTGACCAACATGGTGAAACCCCGTCTCTACTAAAAATACAAAAAGTTAGCTGGGCATAGTGGCAGGTGCCTTTAATCCCAGCTACTCGGGAGGCTGAGGCAGGAGAATTGCTTGAACCCGGGAGGCAGACGTTGCAGTGAGCCAAGATCGCACCACTGCACTCCAGCCTGGGCGACAGAGTGAGACTCCATCTCAAAAAACAACAAACAAACAACAACAACAACAAAAAACTTTTGCAATCATCACATCCATGTGTTCACAGAAACACATTTCCTCCTTGTCTTCCTTGTTTGATGCTCCTGGTCTGATGGTGCCCTGAGGTGTTTACCTGCTTGTGGCTAGGTGGCCCAGCTCCAAATTCAGGCAAAAGCAAGGGGGCACCAACAGGCTGGGACCAAGGGGAACCAGATGCCCACAAAAGAGAGAAGGAACAGCCAGGGAGGCTGGAGGAAACCCAGCAGAGTGTGGCATCACTGGGGCCAAGGAAGGAGGGGGTTCCAAGAAAGAGGACATGATCAGTCATGTAGAAAACAAGAGGAGGCACAGAGATGAGGACTGAAGAGGGAGCCCGGATGTGGCTGTGGGGCTGCCAGGCAGGCTCAGCAGAGCAAAGCTGGCCACCTCTCCACATATCCCTGCTCAAGGGGGCCAGCCTTGGGTGGGGACACTTGGGTGCCCTTTGCCCTTGAGGATCCTCGGGACCTACAAACAAGGAGGGAATAGGATCCTGGGGTAGGGTTGAGGCAAGATGACCTCAGAAGGAGAAAAGGAGATCAAATATTTCAGGGGACTCAAGGCAGGGAGTGCCTCTGGGTGGCAGTCCCTCCTCTGACCACAAGGGAGCAGCATAAAAACAGGTCATGGGTTGGGCAGCATAAAAACAGAAGCATGGGTTGGGCTTCTGTAAAGAGTCGGCTTCCACATGCTGTTTTCATCTGTGATGCATCCTTGGGCTCTCTGGGCCTCAGTTTCTTCCTCCTCAAAATGGGGCAGTTGGACATCATATTCTCTTGGACCCTGTTGGGATCCCCTTCATTTTGCATCGCCTTACTGCCCACATTCCCAGCCCAACGTGATAGCCCCCATCTGACCACAATAAATGTGTAAAGTGAGTAAGGTCAATGGCACAGGTATAGCATGTGAGCAAGAACACATAATCCTAGCCCAAGGAGGCCTACAGGCGTGTGCAAGGTTAGCTGAGTGAGGACAGACCATCCCATGAGCTTGGGATGCCTGCAGCGACCGTCTGTGAAGGTGGCCTCTGCTTCCTCTTACAGGGAGTACTGGGGTGGAGGTGGGGCTGCCTCTGCCCCTTCTGTCTGCCCCCAGGGCAGAGCTCTGGCTCTTCCTTGTCCTGCCACTGCTTGCCATCTCTCGAACATGTCAGCACCTGTGCCCTCTCTGGGCCTCAGGGCTTATCAGGACAAGGAGGGAAAGAGCATGAGAGTGTCCTCAGCACTGCTGACCCTCAGGTCTGAGGCAGCCCCACCCTATCCTGGGACACCTCCAGGTGCTGCCCTGTGGGTCAGGACAGTTTGTTCCTCGCTCTGGGCTGCCATCAGACCTTCAGAGGGGCTGGTGTGCTGGTTGCTGCCAGTGACCTCAGCTAGGGACAAGGAGTCAGGCTTGGAGCCTCATTCCATGTCTGACAAAGTGTGGCTTTACTTGGTCACTGCCGGTAGGTGGCAGGGAAGCTGAAGCCAGAGCAGGAGCAAGAGGTGGCCTGGACAGACAGTGCCTCCCTGGAGGGCCCCTTCCCCTCAGAAGCAGGCCAGCCCAGGGCAGCCGAGGACAGTGACACAGGAGAGCACCCACGGGCCAGTTGTCCTGTGCCAACTCTCCAGCTGTGTGACCTTGGGCAAGTGGGCAACCCTCTCTGAGCTATGGTAGGGAGACCTATCCAGAATTCAGGAAAGCATCTTATAGGCCCAGGGCAGCCCTGGTATTGGGGCAAAGAAGGACAGGCAACCCTGGGCCACCACCTTGTCCTAGGGGTCCAGTCCCTGGGGTTTGGCCTCTTGGAGCCCACTGGGTGTCTAGGAGAAACTGAAGATAGATCTGACTCAGCTGGGGTCCTGGTACCAGCATTTTGGCTTGGGAGTGGGAAAGTCTAATAAAGGATTCTACAGTCACAAGGGCTTGGTCGCTACCTGGACAGGCAGCCTGTGTGAGTCCCCTCCCATCTCTGAGCTGCCATTTCTTTATCTTTCCGAGTTCCACCTGGGGCAGGACCTTCAGCTTCCCAAGTCCCACCAGACCATCGCCTCCTGGGTGCCAGACTGAGTTGGCTCTCAGGCCCTCTCTTTCCCAGATGGGCCTTGGGTGATGCCAGGTGCCACAGAAGCTTTTGGTTGGTGCAGGGGACTGGCGGGCATGGGCTATCTGAGGGCAACTGTCTCAGTGCTTAACTGGGGCCTTGTGGAGTGGCACCTGCAGCCTGGGCCAGCTGGGATGGGAAAGGGCGGTCTGGCCTCCACCTGCTCAGCTCACCTGCCCACTAGTTGCTCTCACTTGAGCCTCAGCCTCCTGCATCTGCTGCTGCTGCTGGAGCCTGAGGGGCTGGGGCCATGGCTGGGTGCCCCAAAGACAAGAGAGAAGGAGGTGCTGGGGGCTACGCCCTGGAGGGGACAGCTAGAGACTCATCAGGCAGGAAGTATCTCCTCTTCCTGATTTCTGATCCTTCACCCATCTGTGTCAGCCTCACACCTGTACCTGTGCACCTGTGGGGCAGCCCTCCCCACCTGTGGCTCTCCCCACTCCTGGAGCCCTAGGAGACTATGTAGAGCAGGCTTGGGGTGGGGTCCCATGGAGCATCCCCAAACTGCTCCTGGTCCCCAGGCTCCGGCTTGTGCTGTCCCTTCCTACTTTCTGGATTTTGGCCTGTCCATGGGACCTGGAGGAGCCTGGAGCCTGGAGCTGCCAGCTTGTCTGGGCCCTCCAGGCTCCAGAATCTCTGGAGTCCATGGGTGGGGCTGGTGCTGGCCTTGTTGGTGTTGCTCCTGCTGGAGTAGTGGTGCCCTCTGGCATCAGTGCCTTCCTTGGCATGTCCCAGGCGCCATTTGCCATGTACAGTGGGTGCTGGAGTCTAAGCTCATAGAAAACTTCCAAGGCCTGGGCTACGGTCCTCACAGCCGTGCAGCCTGCCTTGACACACACAGAAGGGACACATGCACTAGTGTGCGTTCAAGGAACACGTGAACACACCCCTCACATTCAGACATGTGTAAACAGCTCTGCCACACAAGTGCAGACATAAGCTCCAGTGGACTCANGTGCTGGAGTCTAAGCTCATAGAAAACTTCCAAGGCCTGGGCTACGGTCCTCACAGCCGTGCAGCCTGCCTTGACACACACAGAAGGGACACATGCACTAGTGTGCGTTCAAGGAACACGTGAACACACCCCTCACATTCAGACATGTGTAAACAGCTCTGCCACACAAGTGCAGACATAAGCTCCAGTGGACTCACGCACACAGCCACACATATAGACAATGTACAGGTATAGCCAGTGTGTGAACATGGATAAATCTGTCAAGGCAGGTATGTGCACAGTCCAGAACACAAGACAGGTAGAAAGGCAGACCTACACATGTGCACAGATGCCTGTCAACAAACATGCATATTCACATATGCACACATGCATACACAAGCTGTCATGGGCACACTTACAGGGGAACACGCCTTACTCAGAGCACAGAGCACTTCTCCAGGCCTCCCTGCCTCCAGAGCAGATGGGGACACATGTCCTACCCCTCAGCAGGCAGGGAAGGGCTGGGGGAGGGAACTTCACCTTTTCTTAGACCCATGGCAATGGAAAGTGGGCACCATCTTGGGTGATGTAGCCAAAAGTCTCCTGTTCTGGGAGTCTCGGCACACATAGAATATTCTGGAGAGGAGGGGGAGGTGCAAGGCATGATCCACTTCAAGCAGCCACCAAGCCCCGTGGGAGCTGGGTCACTGGGCTTAGCAAGACAAGTGCCCAGGGACTGAGGCTGAGCTGAGGAGCCACCAAAGCTGTAGCCAGGGTCATGCAGTACTAGAGGCTGAGCCTCATCCCCTGCAGCCCTGGCCTTTGCAGGGATAAGGGAGAGGAGAGGAGGGGTACCTCTGTGGGAGGGATTGTGGATTCAGCCTCCCATGCAGGATATGAACCAACTCAGACTGGGAGCAATCAGAGATCCCTGAGTTTGTCATGGCACCGGGGTCTCCTTAGGACATCAGAGCCAGCTGTTACCTGCAGGGAAACCATCCAGATATATTTAGATGCACACATACTTAGCATTGCATTACAGTTGCCGACAGTATACAGCACAGTACCATGCTGTACGGGTTTATAGCGTAGGAGCAATAGGCTATATCATGTGGCCTAGGTGTGCGGCAGGCTATACCATCTAGGTTTGTGTAAGTGCACTCTATGACGTTTGCACACCCAAATTGCCATACATTTCTCAGGATGTATTCCCATCTTTTTTCTTTTTTTCTTTTTTTTTTGAGACAGAGTCTCGCTCTGTCATCCAGGCTGGAGTGCGTGGCACGAACTCGGCTCACTGCAAGCTCCGCCTCCTGGGTTCAAACAATTCTTCTGCCTCAGCTTCCTGAGTAGCTGGAATTACAATCACGTGCCACCACACCCAGCTAATTTTTGTATTTTTAGTAGAGACGGGGTTTTGCCATGTGGGCCAGGCTTGTCTGGAACTACTGACCTCAGGTGATCCGCCCACCTCGGCCTCCCAAGGTGCTGGGGTTACAGGCATGAGCCACTCTGCCCGGTCGTATCCCCATCATTAAGCAATGCATGACTGTATTCATAAGGTTGTGCACCCTTATGTGTGACTGAGGAGTCCCACATCCTCAGTGTAAGTCCTCACTCACATGCATCGATTCTGCACACAGGGGCTTCAGTGAGGCAGAAGGTGGGTATTTAGGGTTGATGTTAACCAGAGGGCAGACTGTGGGGAGTCCGGGTCTCACAGCCCAGTATGTCAGAGATGCAAGCATCAGAGAGACCATCCGGTTCTCATGGGACAGTGGAGAAACAGAGTTCCAAAAGAAGGTCACACAGCCCAAGGTCAGGAACTCAGCCAAGATTGAACCCCAACTTTGGAACCCTGCCCCAGACCTTCCCCTAATCCCCTTCCCTTTCTGCAGTGACCAGCAGGTACCATGAAGCAGAGATTCATGGAATGCATGGGGTACCCTACCCCATTGTTGGCAAACGCCCCCCACCACCATGTATCCCAAACCCAGTCATGTGGAGAGAGCTTTGCACAACAAGAGTGGTGCTTTTCCCGCAGGCCCATTGACTCAGGGCCTCTGTGGGGGGTGTGAGTGACTCTGAAGGGGCTGCTGGCTAAATGGTAGCCCTGGAGTTGGACAGCTGGCAGGGAGAGGATGCCTTCCTCCCTTAAGTAGCCTGGGCCACAAGCCCTGGAGAGCTGGCAGAGGAAAATTGGCCTGGCATGGTGCTTCTGTCCTGGGCTGGCTGGTGGGAGGACTGAAGACAGACCCCGCAGGGTCCGGTGGGCTCATCTGCCCAGGCGCTGAGTGCTTCCTCTGTGCAGCCCCAGGAACAGGAAGCTCACAGTCTGATGGAGACAGACCAGCAAGCAAGCCTGAGGGATTGGGGTTATGCAAGGGGACAGCCAGGGCTCGGGGAACACAGAGCTGAGAATAACCCACGTTTTCCTGAGGAGAGGCCACTGGAGCTGGCTTGAGGGGCAAGAAGTGGCAGTGGAGCAGAAATACCAACTGGAAGTAACAGCAAATGCTGAGACAAGAGCCAGGAGAGGGCAAAGCGTGTTTGGGGCAGTGGAAGTCTATTATGGCTGCACAGAAGGTGGGAAGCAGGGGAGGCAGGTGCTGCAGAGGCTCCAGTGAGCAAGTGTGGGCTTATTTTAAAGGAGGTGGGAGCCACAGGAGGTTCTTGAGCAGGAATAAGCAGGTCAGAAGCTTATCCTGTGGTGGAGCAGGCTAGGATGGGTGGGAGGCACCAGCCCCAGGCCAGCAGGGCAGTGAGAAGGCTGGCACTGCACATCGGGCTGAGAGGATGAACCCTGACCCAGGGCAAGGGCAGGAAGAGGGGAGCTGAGTTCATAGGATGTACGACTCAAGGCCACAGCAGGGGAGGATAGGAGCCTAGAGTGCTTTTCTATCAGGCACATGGTGGCTGTGCAGGAAATGGTCATATCCAGCACGGAGTGCTCCCTGCTCTCACTGAGACCTGGCCTCAGCAGCAGAGGGGGTGAGGGGTCCATCCTCCCCCAAACTTCAGAGGCCGGGAACCACGACCAGGACTGGGGTAGGGGTTTGGAACATTTTGGAGATAATGATGGTTTTCCAATCACTAGACTCAGGCAGTCTCTGCTTTTTTGGCTGAACAGAAGGTGATAAAAATGAGAAGAGAAAGAATAAGAGAGAAACAGAGAATCTGAGGCAGAAACAAAGAGAGCGACAGACACAGACACACTGGCCAACACAGTGAGAAACACAAGTTGCTAAAAACATTGCAGAGCACATTGAGACAGAAACACACAAAGACAGAGAGAGACGTAGAGAGAGGGAGAGGCATACAGACAGAGGCACACAGAGATGCAGACAAGGATGGAGATGGAGACTCTGCTGAGAGATGCAGACTTGGCTGCTGTTTGGCCACTCCTCCAGCCAAGGATGCTAACTCTGCCAGGGCCTCTGCATCGGAGTATGTTGGTGGGTGCTGACAGGGGCTGCTGTCTCCTCTCTGTGTTGCGCTGAGCTAGTCCCTGCCTCCTTAGGTACCTCTTCCCTGTCAGGACCCTCTCTGTCCAGGATAGCCCCACTGAGATTTGAAAATGGAGATATCCATTGAGTGCCCTGTCTTTTCAATTGAAAATTTATTGAGCACCTACTGTTTGTTAACCTCTATGCCAGCTTTGCCTCCTTAAGCCTTCCGGATAACCTTGGTCAGGAACTTGAGAATCAGAGAGGTTAGGCTGCTCACCTGAGGCCACACAGCAAGTTCGTCCTGAGATAAAACTCAAACTCACGTCTGTCTGATGATGAAAGGTTGTTTTTTTGTTTTTTCTTTTGAGACAAGGTCTTGCTCTGTCACCCAGGCTGGAGTGCAATGGCTCAATCTTGGCTCACTGCAGCCTCGACCTCCCAGGCTCATGTGATCCTCCCATCTCAGCCTCCTAAGTAGCTGGGACTACAGGCATACATCACCATGCCCAGCTAATTTTGTTTATTTTTTGTAGAGAAGGGGTTTCACCATATTGCCCAGGTTGGCCTCGAACTCCTGGGCTTAAATGGTCCACCCGCCTCTGCCTCCCAAAGTGCTGGGATTATAGGCATGAACCACCATGCCAGGTGTGATCCAAGGATTGTTTTTTTCCATTGCTCCATTGCTCCATGGATTTAATTGCCTCTGCCTCAGAATGCTTTGGTTTGTTTCAGTACTTTTAGGTGTTTTTCTCCTCTCCCATTTCCCAGGTTTGGTTGGAAAGGGGGGGAATATGAAGGGATTAGGAGTAGTTGTCTGAGGTTAAGGGGCCTCCTGTGCCTTCCAAACTGTGCCTGGATCCTTCCACAGAAGGCTGGCAGCTTCTCCAGGCACCCCCTCCCTCCCTGCAATCCCCTGGCCTCTTAAGAAGCTGGAGGAACAATTGCTAATCAGCTTCCGAGAGAGACAGGAATGAGTGGAGGAGCCAACAACGCGCCTCAATTACTGGCAGCTGGTCCCCTCCCCGTGCAGCAGAGCCTGGCTCCTAGCTCTCCTTCTCAATTTCAGTTCTTCCTTCCTCTGCCTGATTCCTTCACATCCTGATGGAGCCACAGGGGTTGAGAGCTGACTTCTTAGCCTCCTTCCTTCACTCATCTCGCCATAGTGAGGTCCCCAAAATGCAAATCACATTCTCATCTCTGAGCATTTGCACACCCTACTCCTTCAGCACGGACAGCCCTCCTCTATCTGGCAAACTCCTACCCATCTTGCAAAGACCGGCTTCCATGTCACCTCCTCTGTGAAGCCCTCCTGTCAGAGGTGTTTGAACCAGAGCAACTCCATCTTGAGTCGGAGCTAGGTGAAATGAGGCTGAGACCTATTGGACTGTATTCCCAGACGATTAAGGCATTCTAAGTTATAGGATGAAATAGGAGGTCGGCACAAGATACAGGTCATAAAGACCTTGCTGATAAAGGAGCTTGCAGTAAAGAAGCCAGCTGAAACCCACCAAAACCAAGATGGCAATAAGATTGACCTCTGGTTGTCCTCACTGCTACACTCCCACCAGCACCATGACAGTTTACAAATGCCATGGCAACGGCAGGAAGTTACCTAATATGGCCTGAAAAGGAGAGGTATGAATAATCCACCCCTTGTTTAGCATATCATCAAGAAATAACCATAAAAACAGGCAACCAGCAGCCCTCGGGGCTGCTCTATCTCTGGAGTTGCCATTCTTTATTCCTTTACTTTCCTAATAAACTTGCTTTCACTTTAAAAACTCTCCCTGAATTCTTTCTTGTGTGAGATCCAAGAACCCTCTCTTGGGGCCTGGATTGGGGCCCCTTTCCTGTAACTCTCTTAGACCTTTCTCACTCTTCCCAGGTAAACTTCCTTCCCTGGGCTCTCATAGCCATGTCCATGCTGTAACAGTCATGGTGTGTTGTGCCCAGGACAGGGCATGGCCATGCAGGCAGTCAGCATGGCAGCATGACGTTATGGGAATAGCACTGGGCCTGGAGCCTAGTGAGTTCTAGCTGTGGCTCTCACTTGGAGTCGGGCAAATTGCTAACTTGTGCTGCTTCTCCATCCTGCCCCATCTCTACCTGGTTGCCATCCCCTTTTCCTCCAGGTCTCCAACCCTCCCCAAAGTCCACCTTCCCAGGGTTCCCTTTCCTCTCGTCTTCTCATTAGGAACGACTCACTCGGGGTCCCTGGGCTCCCTCTGGGCAGCGGTCCTGAGTGCAAGGTCACTGCTGCATCTCCAGCACATGGGGAGAGACGAATGAATGAACGGAACCTTGAATGTCTCATCTGTTAACTGGGGGTAGTAGTAATTCCGCCCTCCCAGGGCAGCTGTGGGTACAATCAAAGTTTGCTTTTTGCTGACTCTCAGTACACGCACTCTAACTATGCCTGTAAATGTTTGTTGAGGGGAACTGAATTCCCCCAAGGCTGTTCTGATGGGATTCCCTCAGGCAGAACACCTGGAGAGTTACCCAAAGGAGCAGCCTGCATGCTAGGATGGGAGGAGGGAAGGATGGGGAGGTGATGAAGGCAGGAGCCACAGGCCCCAAGATCCAGAGCGAGCAGGCTGGGACAACTCAGAACTCCAGACTGAGCTCCGAATTACAGCTGCTGCAGATGATCAGAACAGGGGAGACGGAGGGCCCTTGTACGTCGTGGCAGCTCCCACCCACACCAGGCCAGGAGAGAGGCTGGACTGGGGCCTCTGTGCTGTTCGGGCACCCAGTGCCTCCCCCAGCATGTCCCTGGCTCTTCTACTGGTGTCCTCTGTCTTTCCCAGTAATTCCCCAAGCACAGGACCTGGTATTCTGGCTCCTCCAGCAGAAAACCCTGCCCGTGGCGGGCAGCCAGCAAAGGTTCCTGAGTTGAGTGGGTGGGGGAATGGCTAAGAAGGATGGAGACCCCGAATCCTGGGCAAGGGGAGGGGCCAGTCGGCTAGGACATAAAGGACAGGGTAGGGATGATGGAGTCTGTCTCAGGGTAGCCCCTGGCCTAGGGCTGCTGCCACCAAGAGAGGTCTCCCCCACAATCCGAAATGCCTCTGACAATCAAAGCACAATGTGAAGTGGGAATCAGAAACCAACAGTATTGCTAACAGTCATTATAATAACACTGTGTGTATCAGCAATTGACATTTGCAGGACACTTTGTGTTTTATTTCCATTTCCTCACTTGATAAAAACTACTCAAGGTAGGCAAGGTTGGTCCTATTTAGCAGGTGAAGGAACTGAGGATGGGGGAGGGCAGGGAAGGGTTGTGATGGGGAAGCACAGAGGAGACCCTCACTCAGGGGCCCCAATCCCTTTGCCAGGCCTGGACTACAGCCCACTGGCCAGAACTTCCCTTCTCTCTGAATTCTGTTTGGCTTCCTTGGTCTGTGGTCTGAGGCTCAGCTTGGAATATTGCTTTTTTTTTTTTTTTTTCATGGGGGCTCAGGCACTTTCTCCGGAGTCATTCTATGGACTGCAGCTGGAGGATGGTGCAGGTGGTGGGCCAGGGTGCCAGATGGGCCAGGGTGGGAGACGTAGCCAGTGGAATCTGACTGAATTTGAACTCAGGCCCTGCTGCTAACTGGGCCAGCTTGGGCAGGTCGTGGAACCCAGCCAAGGCTCAGGTCTCTCATCTGTCTGCTGGGGACCATAATGGGCCCCCTTGACTCCTTGCCCAGGCTGCTCCCTTCATCAAGAATGCCCTTCCTGCCTTGCCCACCTGGGTATGAGCTCAGGTGCCAGTCCTGTGGGCTGCTTTTTCCAACCTTCACTTAAAAATATTCTCTCCCTCCCTCCTAGGTGTCCCAGGAGCCTGCGGTTCCTGTCCTCAGCATGGTTACTGTGTGCCAGGCACTGTGCTGGGCTCGGAGGAGGAACCAGTGCCCTGTTTCATGGAGCTCACTCACACCAATGGGGGAGGCTGTTCAAATGTCATGTCAAGTGTGATGAGGACAGCAAGAAGGCCCAGGGCGCTGGGAGATCTACTCCGGGGTTCAGGGTTGGCCTCCCTGAGGAGGGGACTTTGGAGCAGAGACTGAAGGATGAGGGAGTTGGCCAGGAAGAGGAAGCTTTGGGTGTCATGACTTTGAGGAGAGAAGCCAGCATGTGGGAGGAACTGGTGCTTGGAGCAATGGCTGGGAAATGGAATGTGAGGATGAGGGTTGAAGGGGGTGGGGGAACAGATCATCCAGGGCCCATGGGCCACCTTAAGGTATTTCTGGGGGCCAGAGTTGTGACCAACTGAACCTGGGGTCCTCAAAGCACAAGCCATTTGGCGCCTGAAAGCAGGTGGCAGCTCCAAGGCTGGGCAGCAGGGCATAGATGTGGGCTGGGGGGACACAGCCTGGCCAGCCACCATGGCTGCCACGGGCCAGGTGGGGTGATCCTGAAATCCCCAGATCCAGCTGTCCCCAGCTGAGAGGAATTCCAGGTTATACCATGCCCTGGGAGGGAGGCTCCCAGCTGGCCAGGGACCCTTCAGATAATAGAGGCTGAAGCTTGGAAGAGCTGGTTGGCAGCAGAGTGGGGTCTGGGCAGATGGCACTGGGCAGAGCTGCAGAACAGCCGACCGGGCCCCCACCAATTCTTATTTCCTCTGGGTGAGGCAGATAAAGTCCCTGCTCCCATAACTGGCTTGTCAAGCAGGGGCCTAGTTTCTCTACGGTAGAATGGGGATGGTCTCAGTGCCCACCTCACAGCACTGAGTGAAGGGTCAATGTCAGTGAGGTGGAGCACGTCACACAAACATAGCACCCAGTACCCAGGAGGTGCTGAAAAAGCATTCCCCATTGCTCCAACTCAGACCGGGTCTGCTCTCAGCGCTCATGGCCTCTTGGGGGAGCCTGCCCTGCCAAGAATAAACCTGAGACCAGGGTCAGAGAAAGGGATGCAGGAGCTCAAAGGAGGGAGCATCATTCTCGCTCAGGCAGACATAGGGAGAGAAAAGGAGGTGTAGTCAGGGTAGGCTTCCTGGAGGTGGTGGCCTTGAAGCCCATCCTTGCAGGATGGATAGGACTCCCACAGGCAGACATTGGTGGAGAGACAGCCCAGGAGAATGGAAGTGTGATGCTTGGGGGCCAGTGTGGGCAAGATTTGTCTGTGTCCAAGTGCCTGGCTCAAGTGTGTGCTTGCTGAATGCAACAGAGGTCTGGGGTGCTGGGAGGAACCTGAAAGGTCTCTCCTGCTGCCTCACCTTGACCTCCAAATAGATTTGACCCTCATGTTAGAACCAGGAATGGGAAGAGGTCAGGGGAGTGGAGAAAGTGAGAGGTATTAGCAGATACAGGGCCCCTATGTCACTGGCATCCCCCATGCAGGGGGCTCCTCTTCAAGCCCCACCCACACTCCATAACAGGTGGGCAATAACATGGGGCTGGTTAGAAACCCCAGCCCTCAAGCACCCTTTCCCTGGGGACCAGGCCAAAGCTGGGCCCAGGAAGCCAGTGGCCAGGTATCTCTATCCACCTGTTAGGGACACGCCCTGAACTGGTTTGGGGTGGTTTTCTTGGAAAGGCTGTATTTTGAGATGGTGGTGGCGGGTTGTTGCCGAACCTGGCCTATCTTTTTGGGACTCTGGGACTGGGTATCCCTGAAGGTGGTGGTGCTAGGGGATTAGTCACTTCCCCCTATCTGAGGGCAGCCTGCCTAAGGCAGGGCCAGGTGGGACAGGCCTTGGCCGCTATGCAGTTCCTCACTGGACCTCTTCCTCCTGGTGCAAAGACGGGGCCTTCACCCCTAGGGTGCCCAAGCTGTCCCCTCACCAGGCTTCCTCTCTTCATGCCAGTGCCCTCCAGCTGCGTTCCTCTTGCCGGCCTCTGTTGCCTCCTGGCTCTCCCAGTATACCCTACCACCTCCCTGCCCCACCCTGCACAGGTTCCTGGCTCCAAGGTTAGGGGGAAGAGAGGATCAGTGGTAGCATGCAGATTCAGGCCCTCACCAGGAGTGGGGGCTGGGGATGGGGGCGCCCAGCTGATCTGCTCTGGCCTCCCTGACTCCTCTCCCTTTCTCCTTGCTCCCTCCCGGGACACCTGGCTTTTTAAGATTCTTCCTGGCCTGGGGCTGAATATGCATCCCCAAACCTCTGGGCTTGGGCCTTAGCTGCTTCCGGGCCCAACAAGCTAATAAAAACATCAGTCACTTAGAGATCGGATGTTATGGATCTGGTCTCTTGACAGCAATTTTACCTGAACTGTCTGGTGTAATTCTCAACAATATTATCAATCCTGTTTACAGACAGAAAATTGAGGCTGGAAGGTCACTCTGTCCTCTTGCCCCATGTCTTCCTCTGGAGGCTTACAGACTGTGGAAGATCTCTCCTCCCCCAGATTCCTCAGCCACACCCGGCTTCCTCTCTCTCCCATCCTGTCTCCTCTGAACAAGCAAATTCCCACAGGTTTCTTCCACTCTGCCTGGGCACATCCCTGGAGCTTCTCTGGTTCCAGAAATATAGACCAGAGAAAGTTGAAGACAGGGACAATATCTGACAACCCCAACATCCAGGCTATTGTCCCACAGTGTTGACGGAAATATAGGCTGGGAGAGGTCTCCACTGCTCCGCAGACATCTCAAATGCAACACTCCAAGACTGAGCTCACCTTTGTCCCCCAAACCTGCATCTCCTTCTGGTTCCATTTTAGCCAATAACACCTCCATCCATCCCTCAGTTGGGCAAGCCACAGCCAGGGAGTCCCCTGGACTTCTACCCCTTCCTCACCTCCCACTTTACCTCCCAGACATCTCTAGGTCTGTGCCCTTCTCTTCTTCCCCACGGTCCAAACTGCCCCACACTGGAACTGTGCCTGGCATGCAGTGGGTATTCCATGAACATGTGTTGAATGAGTGAATGCCTAGTTTAGGCTCTGGTCAGCTGCCTCCAGACTCCTTCCCTCCAAGTCTTTCTCTACTCAGTGGCCAGAAACACATGGAAAAGTTTGATCTAGTCCTGTCCTGCTCTGGTTCCAAACCCTCAATATCCCACAGCTGAGCTCAGGCTTTTGCTCACACTCACTCCTTAGGCTTGCAAGACCCTGTGTCACTCACTGGCCCTGCCTGCCTCCGCAGCCTCCCCCGTCCACTGCTTTATATGGATGTCCCACATAACACTATTCTTGTTAGCCACCTGCACCAGGCTGATTCACACTTCTGTCTTTGCACGAGCCAGCCCCCCCGTCCCCCCCCCGCC
>NW_016807962.1:453032-491059 GCF_001698545.2 Rhinopithecus bieti
GCCCCCCCGTCCCCCCCCCGCCTAGAAAGCCTCCCCACCCCTCTCCATCTGCCTGGTGAGCTCTCCCTGCTGCGGGAGCCCATTCAAAGGTCACCTCACCCTGGCTAAGAGGCCCAACTTGACCGCCCTGTTTGTCTATTATATCACTTCAACTCCACTGTTATTTATGGATGCACCCGGCCTCATGGTGGATAGAGAGCATCACCAGGCCCCAGGGGCCTTATCTTACTCATCCCTATGTGGAGCTCCCAGCACAGGCCTTGGCACAGAAGGCTGGAGTGAAGGAAGGATCTGTTGAGCCTGAGGCGCCTGGAAGGCCATGTACAGGTGCAGGAGCATGCATTATTACCTTTATCTTGTCCATCCAGTTCACCCCTTAAACCAACAAGGAAAAGGATTTCTTCTCAAATTGGCCCACTTGGGAAGACTTGGGATTGATTTTCCTTTGTATATTTTTATTTTTACTTTTAACTTGCTTTCCAAAGTTAGGTTAGAATTGAGCTATCAGTGGTGGGTTTTTTGTAGCACAAATCCACTGACACATTTCAACGCCCCCTGCTTCTTGACCTGAGTGAGGCATCTCTCTTGATTGCATGCAGATGATTACTTTGTAAAATATTTTTAAACCCTGACAGCTCTCCGGAGAAGGCTGTTGTTAGGAGAGTGTGGTTGCTTTCAATTTCTCTTGACCTTTTAGGAAAAGTTGTTTGAAATTTGATGTTTATTCTCTGCCTTCACAGAGTGCTTGGAGAATCTAAGATGGTATCATGTTCTCAGTTATTTTCTTTCCAGTTTACTGCTGTACAAGCCTGGCCTTTATTCTGTTACGTGCAGATAGAGTACGGTGCATCTCCTCTTCTTCCGATGGCTGGTATGACAGTCCAGAGAGGGAGACGGGAAATCATCCCCTAGGCTTAGTGGTGATGGCACAGGAATGCCTGGTGCATGGAGCCTGGCTAAATACACGGCATTTCCATATCATCTTTACCAATTTGTAAAATGTCATAGATAACAGAGCTCTTAAGGGGTGATACGGTTTGGCTGTGTTCCCACCGAAAATCTCATCTTGAATTGTAATCCCCATAATCCCCACATGTCAAGGGAGAGACCAGGTGGAGAAAATTGAATCATGGGAGTGGTTTCCCTGTGCTGTTCTCATGAGAGTGAGTTCTCACGAGATCTGATGGTTTTATAAGTAGTTGGTAGTTCCTCCCGCGTTCATTCTCCTTCCTGCCACCTTGTGAAGAAGGTGCTTGCTTTCCCTCTGCCTTCCGCCATGATTGTAAGTTTCCTGAGACCTCCTCAGCCATGCTGAACTGTGAGTCAATTAAACCTCTTTCCTTTATAAATTACTCAGTCTTGGGCAGTTCTTTATAGCAGTCTGAAAACAGACTAATACAAGGGACATCTGTGCCAAACTCTTCATTTGGCATGGGGGAAATGAAAGGCCAGAGGGTGCAGGGCCATGCCAGGGTCTCTCAGTGAGTTAGGACATGGCCAGGAGGTGACAGTATAATAGAATGGTGGAATGGAAAAAACACAGACTTAGCGCTGGACAGACTGAGGCTTGAACTTCAAATCTGTCACTTACTCACTGAGTGGCTGAATAAAAGCCTTCCTTTGTCTCAGCCTCAGTTTCCTCAATTCTAAAATGGAAACCATAGTAATCACCAGCATTTGTAGAGCATTTTTGTGCAGGCTCCATGCATATTTCAACTCACTTACTTTGCACAACATAATTCTGAGATATTACTGTTATCACTCCAATTTTAATTTTCATTAACAACTTTTTTTTTTTTTTTTTAAATGAAGCCTCCTTATGTTGCCCAGGCTGGTCTTGAACCCCTGGGCTCAAGTGAATCTCCCACCTTGGCCTCCCAAAGTGCTGGGATTACAGGTGTGAGCCACCACACAGCTGGCCCCACTCCACTTTTTAGATGAGGAAAGCAGGGGACAGAGAAGTTATACAACTTGCCCAGGGTTGTAAAGAAGATTCTGACCCAGGCAGTCTGACTACTCCACATCGGGGGTCAGCAAACTTTGGTGGGTGGATCAAATGTGCCCCAGTGCCTGATCTTTTTACAAAAGCATTATTGAGATATAATTCGCATACTATACAATTCATGTCTTTAAATGTACAATTCAGTGGTTTTTAGTATATTCAAGACTGTGTATCCACCACCATGATCTATTTTCATTATCCTGAAAAGGAAACCCTATACCTCTTTTTTTTTTGAAATAGAGTCTCACTCTGTCACCCAGGCTGGAGTGCAGTGGTGCGATCCCGACTCACTGCAACCTCTGCCTCCCGGGTTCACCCCATTCTCCTGCCTCAGCCTCCCTAGTAGCTGGGACTGCAGGCTCCCGCTGCCACGCCTGGCTAATTTTTTGTATTTTTTTTTTAGTAGAGAAGGAGTTTCACCATGTTGGCCAGAATGGTCTCGATCTACTGACTTCGTGATCTGCCCACTTCGGCTTCCCAAAATGCTCAGATTATAGGCATGAGCCACTGTGCCTGGCCAACCCTGTACCTCTTAACCATCACTCTCCATTTTCTCCATGTCCCCCATCCCTAGAAAACCACTAATCTACTTTCTCTGTGTAGATTTATCAATTCTGGACATTTTATATGAATGGGATCATACAATGTGTGGTCTTATGTGTCTGACGTCCTTTCACTTAGCATAATGTTTTCAAGGTTCATGTATCAGTACTTTATTCCTTTTTAAAAACAATTTCCATGTTTGCTATAAATCTTACTTTCTGCATCCCAAGTCTTCCTCTTTCTCGTTTTACTCCCTTATTTTGGGGGAGCACATTCTCAGTTGTTCCTCAAAAGTGTACTTGGAATATAAATTTTTGAGGCCTAGAATGTCTGAAAATATTATTCTAGTTTCATACTTGATAGTTTGGTTGGGTACAGAATTCTCCATCACTTGACTTATAATTTTGAAGGCACTGTTCTACTATCTTCTAGATTCTGTGTTGTGGAGAAATCTCATGTCATTCTGTTTCCCATTCCTTGTGTTTTCACTGTCCCTCCTACTTTCTTTCTCTGGCTATATTTAGGATTTTATCTTTCTCAGTGTACCAAAATTTAGCATGATGTGGCTTGGCATGCGCCTATTCTATTTTCTGGGCTGGATACACAATGAGCTTGTTCAATTTGGAAATTAGTATCATTATATACTGATAAATTTCTTACATTATCTATCATTTCATTCCTTTTTATTTTTATTTTTTTGAGACAGAGTCTCACTGTCTTGTCCAAGCTGGAGTGCAGTGGTACTATCTTGGTTCACTGCAACCTCTGACCCCTGGATTCAAGTGATTCTCCTGCCTCACCTTCTGGAGTAGCTGGGACTATAGGTGCACACCACCATGCCCAGCTAATTTTTGTATTTTTGGTAGAGATGGGGTTTCACCATGTTGGCCAGGCTGGTCTGGAACTCCTGACCTCAGGTGATCCACCTGCCTCGGCCTCCCAAAGTGCTGGGATTAAAGACATGAGCCACTGCACCTGGCCTACTTCATTCCTTCTTATTGCTAAATAATATGTAATTGAATGGCTGTACCAAATTTTATTTATCCATTTATCACTTAATGACGTTTGGATTGTTTCCACTTCTGGGCTATTATAAATAGTGCTGCTATGCACATCTATGTGTATGTTTTTGTGTGGACACACGTTTTCACTTTCCTTGGATTTTCATTCCACCTGGGAGTGGAGTCACTGGGTCATATAGTAACTCTATGTTTAACCATTTGAGGCACTGCCAGACTGTTAACAAAGCACCATTTTTCATTTCCACCAGCAGTATGAGACCTGCAATTTCTCTACAACCTCACACTTACTGTCTTTTTGATTCTAACTAAGGAAGCAGTATCTCACTGTGGTTTTGATTTGCATTTCCTTGATGGTGAATGATATTGAGGATCTTTCCTGCTTATTTATTTATTTATTTTATTTTGAGATGGAGTTTTGCTCTTGTTGCCCAGGCTACAGTGCAATGGCGCGATCTTGGCTCACTGCAACCTCCACCTCCCGAGTTCAAGTGATTCTCCTGCCTCAGCCTCCCAAGTAGCTGGGGTTACAGGCATGAGCCACGACACCCAGCTAATTTTGTACTTTTAGTACAGACAGGGCTTCTCGATGTTGGTCAGGCTGGTCTCAAACTCTTGACCTCAGATGATCCTCCCACCTTGGCCTCCCAAAGTGCTGGGATTACAGGCCTGAGCCACTGCACCAAGCTTCGTGCTTGTTTTTGTAAATAAAGTTTGGAACACAGCCATGCTAGCTCATTTGTTTACATGGTGTCTAGCTGGTTTCTCACGATAATGGCAGACTTTGGTGGTTGTGACAGAACCTACAAAGCCTAAGATATTTATTATATGGTCCTTACAGAAAAAGTTTGCTGATTCCTTCTCTACATTATGGAGGCTTATAATCTTGCTGTGAAGGTTTGTTTATATCAAGTTCCCAATATACTGGAAGTGTTAAGCAAATGTAAGTTTCTTCCCTCCCTCCATCCTTCCCTCCTGCCACTCCTCTCTCTCTTCCTTTCTTTCCTAGGGCTCTTTCTCAGAGCAGACAAAATTAGGCCTCCATCTGCAGCTCTAATTTCTCCCTAAAGCGATCTTCACTTCCCTCTGGCTTGCCCCTCAGGTATGTCTGTCCGCCAGGTGCCAGGTGTGGCTGCCCAAAGGTACCTCTGTCTTTTATCAGCCTTCTCCAGGAGGCTTCCCAGGGCAAGGGCTCCACGTGAGGTGTTCCTAGTCTGGAGGTCTTCTAGTGGCCATTCTTCCCCCCAAGACAAGGGGGTGCCAGCCTCGAGGCTGATGGCAGCTTCAAGCTAATCTCCCAGGGAGAGGGATGCCTTGGAGGAAGAGGCCCAGGGGGAAGGAAGCTGGGATCACCCCCACTCATCCTCATGATGATAACTAGAGGGGGGCAGGCTCCCCAGTGCTTCCAGAGACCCTTTCCTGAAGTCGAGGAGCCCCAGGGCAGAGACCAGGACTGTGGGACCCCAGACTTACTGCCCTCTCCCAAGCGTCTTCCTTGGCAAAGTGAAAGCATTGAAAGGATGAGTCTTTTGGGGACACTGAGGAGGGAGGAGGAGGAAACTGGGAATCTCTGAAATTAGGCTGGTGAGAGGGGAGCCCTGGCCAAGTTCCTGGTGCCTGAGGAAAGGACAATGCTGATGTGCCTGAGTAGCAGGAGGGACCCCAGTTCCCTCCCATTGTGGTCCCCTTCCCACAGCCCCCACCCACCACCCCTGGGCTGCTTAACTGCAGTAGACTCCTCACTGGTCTCCTCACCCTGATCCTGCCCCTGAGCCCTCTTCCAAGGCAGAATAAAGCTAAGGGTCAGCCTCTGGGCCCGGGTTGGCATATGAACTCCAAAACTTCCAGCTGAGTGACTTTGGGCACCCACTTACTTTCCTTTTACTGCTTCCTGATCTATAAAATGGGGGAGACCAATGCTGTCTACCTCCTCAGCTGCTGTGAGCCATAAACTCGATAATCCATGCAAAGGGTTTAGGACAATAAATGTTAACTTGCTTTTATTTCTCAACGTGCAGAGTGTTATTTCTGAAATACAAATCTGACCATGTCAGTCCTCTGCTTAACACCCTCCTGGGGACCCCTGAAGCTATGGGAAGGAGCTTGTTTTGTTTTTGTTTTTGAGACAGGGTCTCACTTTGTCACCCAGGCCCTAGTGCACCTGTCAGGGCCTTTCCCTGAGTGATGGGTTCTACTAGGCGTCCTGGTCTTGTCCCTCTCCCCTCCTCTGGGACATCCCTCCTTGACTTCCACACACAGTATGGACACATGGGTGTGCAAAAGTGGAAAGGGGTACTCAGTGTACAGACATCATGTGGCATTTTGCAAGCCATGAAGCAGGGCCCCACCCCAGTGGGCTTTTGGTCACTGTGGGTCCCACTGTTTGCTGTTGTGTTTGAAAATAGCCTCCGGCCTTATGCCTCTCCACCCAAGCAGATAATGTATGGTGTGGGTTCTTAAAACTTGGAATCAGTTAAAATGTGTCTCTTTTTTTAGTCTTGCTCTGTTACCCAGGCTGGAGTGTAGTGGCGCAAGGGAATCAGTTAAAATGTATCTTATTTTAAACAAAACTAATCCATGCTATTAGAAGTCAGGAAAGCGATTACCCTAGGGTGGGGCTTCCAGGGTGCTGGGGATGTTCTGATTTCTGATCTGGGTGTTGGTTTCATGGGTCTTTTCAGTTTATGAAAATCCATCGAACTTTTCTGTGCATATATTATCCTTCAATAAAAATGTCAAAACTCTGTTTGTTTTGGTAATTTCCTCTTTCACCCCATACCCCTTGACATACCTGTAGATACAGAACTATAAAACCTAAGGCAACAATGGCCAGGCTAAATAATTCATAATCCAATTCCATAAGTGCAATTTACTCTGTGCTGGGCCCTGTGCTGCGGGTCCAGGGGACTGAATCAACCACAGCCAGAGATAGGTACTATCATTTTCACCTTTTCACAGTGAGGAGAGAATCACAGAAGAGCCAGAAGTCCTCCAGGAACTCCTGGTCTGTGGGGACGGGGAAATGCAGACCAGCATGGGGTGGAGAGGTCATACAAGCAGATCCAAGAGGAGAGGATGGCACTGCTTTCTAGAGAATCATAAAGCCAAGAGGAACATAGGGGTCTAACAGAGATCAACAGGTTGCTTGAGGGTTTGGTATGTGCCCACCGTTTCTGTTCTAAATGCTTTTCCATGTGGTGGCTAACTTAATCCTCAAAGTAACAGGAACACTGGGAGATAGGTACTATCATTTTCACCTTTTCACAGTGAGGAGAGAATCACAGAAGAGCCAGGTAACCTATCTAAGTATAATCAGCCAGGAAGCCGGAGAGATGAGACTTGAACCCAGGCTGTCAGCTTCAGAACTCATGCTCAGCCTCCAGGCTAAACTGTGCTGTGGGGAAAACAACGCTCAATTAAATGCCTAAATACACAACGAGGCTTGACATACAGATGTGCTCCATGAACAATGGCTACTATTGACAATAATAAAGAAACAACCTATTAGAGAAAAAGTTAACCTGAAACGGAACGTGACACCTTTTGCTCATTCATTAAGATCGGCCACGCCCCTTTCCAGGAACTGGGTGCCCCCGGGAGCTCAGCCATACCCTAAGAAAAAGAGATTTTGTAGCAGGGCCTGAAGGATAAACTGAGCGGATTGGGTCAGGTGAGCTGCGAGGGAGGGTGCACCAGGCAGTGGGAGCAATAGTGGCAAAAGCCCAGAGGTGCAAAAATCGCAAGCTGAGCTAGGCAGAGCTCGCGATTCAGATGCGCGTCAGCCTTCTTCTTAAAACTGGACCTCAGGCGCCACCTGGTGGCGACCCCAGATACTAACAGGGCAGAAACAGCCAACTGGGGTAAAAGTTGCCCACACCCCTCTCTCCCAGACTGTTTGTTTCTTCTGTCTCTCCCCACAAATGGATTTGCTGTAAAACGGACTTTTACAGCTGTTAACGTCCATTTAAAAATTTAAAAAGTTAATTGACTTTGACAACTGTAAAAGTCCATTTTACAGCAAGTCCATCTGGGGGAAAGAGACAAGGTGTTGGGATGTGGATGAGATGGAAGTGATAAAGACATGGTGAGGTCAGTGTCAAAACCAGCCCCTTCCTGGCTGGGCGCAGTGTCTCACGCCTGTAATCTCAGTACTTTGGGAGGTCGAGATGGGTGGATCACTTGAGGTCAGGAGTTTGAGACCAACCTGGCCAATATGGCGAAACCCTGTCTCTATTAAAAGTACAAAAATTAGCCCATGTGTTGGTGAGCGCCTGTAGTCCCAGCCATTCGGGAGACTGAGGCATGAGAATCGCCTGAACCCAGAAGGCAGAGGTTGCAGTAAGTGGAGATCGTGCCACTGCACTCCAGCCTAGGCAACAGAGTGAGACCCTGTCTCAAAAACAAAAACAAAACAAGCTCCTTCCCATAGCTTCAGGGGTCCCCAGGAGGGTTTTAAACAGAGGACTGACATGGTCAGACTTGTATTACAGAAAGAACGCTCTGAGCATTGAGAAATAACAACAACTAAGATAAAATTTTAATTTAAAAGTATATTGATTTTCCAGTTATCAAAGCAATGCATACTCATTGTAGAAAATGTGGAAATTATAGAAAAGAATAAGGAAGAAAATAAGTCACCCTTAATTCAATCACCCAGAATAACCACTGTTAATATTTTGGCATATTTGTCTCCAGTGTTTTTCTCTGCATATAATTTTCACAGAGCTGAGGATTAAACTCGCTGATGTTTAAATGTATGTTGAGTATTTTTGTGGACAAAGGCTTGGTGTGGGAATGAGTGTGGGTGTTGGGACCTGGTGCTGGTGTCAGACCACTATGAGTTTGAATCCTGTCTTTGCCTTTACTAGCTGTGACTTGGGCAAGTGCCTTCTCTTCTCAGAGTAGTAGCAATTTCCTTCACCATCTGTAAAATGTGATTAACAATGGGACCCATCCCAGAGCTGTTTTACAGATTAAATGACATGATGCATGCAAAATGCTTAGGACAGTGCCTGTTGCAGAGAGGTTACTCACCAGTAACAGATTACTACCTAAAGCTTTGTCTTTCCGACTCTTATCAGCAATCTCTAGAAATGAGACTGATTTCAGGGTTCAAGGATATGAAAAGCCACAAGGTTGTTATGGTTTGGCAAAACTGAGTGGAAATTTTTAAGCAAGATCGCATGTCTCCAGCACCACAGCTGTTCTCATTTGTCTCTATATTCTTCCAGACCCTGTTTACGCAGAGCACTTTTTAAGCATTGTAATTGCAATGCTTGCACCAGTTCCCTTAATGTTACATCATCAATATTTTCCTAAGCGGTTGAAGCTGTCATTGACAGCATTTGCTGTAATTCACTTAACCATTTTTAAATTGTTGAATATCTGGGAAGTCTAATTTTTCATTCATTCATTCATTCATTCATTCATTCAAGAAACAGTTCCAGAATGCCTACTCTCTGCCAGGCACTGAACTAGGCACTGGGATATTGTGGTCAACAAGAACAATGCACCCTTTATATTCTGGTACTCAGACCCTGGCTGGCAAGACAGGCTATAACTACTAAACAAACAAGTAACACTCCAACTGAAAACTATACTGAGTGCTGGGAAGGAAAAGGAGAGAACTCCCAGAGAACTTTATTTTCACATTTGTGTATTTTTTGGAAGTAATCCTAGTCCTGAAATCCAACCTGCTTTTACTTCTTAGCAGACACAGCTGAAGCTTTTCTCGGAGGAGTCTCGTGTGGGTTTGGATTTTCCACTAACACATGTTAGAATTTCCTGAGAAGTCAAGGGTGCCATGGTATTCAAAGACCTGACGGTCGGGCTCAAGTGGGCCTTGTTTCCTTTCTTTTCTCCCTTCCTCCAAGGCTTGTGTTTCAACCGGTCCAGTCTGCTTCCTGCCTCCTTGAAGAAGTAGATGATTATCCCCTTCTTAAATCTTGCTTCACCTTTTCCTCACCTTCCCTCTCAGTACAGGGCCTCCAGGAGCCCTGGGAGTCTTTAAGTCAATGGGCAAAAGCACCCCCATCCCATGGACAAAGCCTTGATGGGTGAGGCTTTGCACCCATTGGATTTCAACGACCACAAGGTCCCTTGCATGACTGCAGCAGCCCTATCCATAGTTCTGCAATGACTACCCCGCCTAACTTTCTATTGACCTGATTCCTATTCCACCTTGAATACTCAGTTTATAGTCTCTCTCTTATAGGAAGCCTGGTCTGGCTTTCTAATTCACAGTAAATTATCTATTTCTTGAGCTACTGGATGAATTTTATTTTTTACTCTTTGCCTCATTGGCACTTAATCATATACTCCCTCATGATACTTCCTATTTTCCTCTCTTGCATCATTATTTCATCTGAATAAGTCTGACTTAGATGGAGAGATCAGAGGTATCTGTGCAGATGTATCATTTATACTGAATGCTGAAGGAGCAGTAGCCAGACATCTAAGGAAAGGCAGAGGGAAGGGCATGTGCAAAGGCCCTGAGGCAGAAGAGGTCTCAGGATGTGAAGCCAAAATGAATATTTCTATATGGGATTGTCCTTACAGATTTGACGTATGAGGCTGAAAATGACTCATTCATTAATACATCCATACTACTTTGTTCATACTACCATGAACAAAGCAAGGGCCACTGTGTTCAAGACCCAGGAGATGGGGATACAGAGATGAATCAGACAAGATTTGTTCTTGCCCAGACTAATGGTGGAGGCTGAGATGATTTCTAGATAGTGTGACAGACAGACCAGGGTTGAGAGTTGTAGATAATTATGGGTGTGAATAGAAGAGCACAAAGAATAATTATTTCTGCCTGGAGCGCTGGGAAAATTTGTCTAAGAAGAGACAGGAAGAAGGGAAGTCCAGACAGAAGGAACAGTGTTTACAAAGGCATGGAGGCAGGGAGAGGGCGGGTGATTTCAGAAATTGTAATCAGGAAGGGCCTCTTAGGACAATCAGTGTTCTTGGACTTTATCTGTAGATGGTCACAAACCAGGGGAGGTTTCTAAGCAGGAGAGTGACAGGTCTGGTGTGGAGAATGGGTGGGTGTGCGGCAGAGACTGGAGGCAGGCTAACGGCAGAAGCCTGAATTGGGGCAGTGATGATAGAGATAGATAAGAAAGAGGAGCTTTCTCTGTCTCTCTCTCTCTCTCTCTCTCGAGTCTTGCTCTGTTGCCTAAGCATGCAGTGGCGTGATCTCTGTTCACTGCAGCCTCTGCCTCCTGGGTTCATGAGTTTTGTGCCTCAGCCTCCTGAGTAGCTGGGATTAGAGGCACACACCATCCTGCCCAGCTAATTTTTTTTTTTTGAGACAGTGTCTCGCTGTGTTGCCCAGGCTGGAGTGCAGTGGTGCGATCTCGGTTCACTGCAGCTCCGCCTCCCAGGTTCACACCATTCTCCTGCCTCAGCCTCCCCAGTAGCTGGGCCTACAGGTGCCCGCCACCACGCCCGGCTATTTTTTGTATTTTTTAGTAGATACAGGGTTTCACTGTGTTAGCCAGGATGATCTCGATCTCCTGACCTCGTGATCCGCCTGCCTCGGTCTCCCAAAGTGCTGGGATTACAGGCGTGAGCCACCGTGCCCGGCCTTCTTTGTATTTTTAGTAGAGATGGGGTTTCACCATGTTAGCCAGGCTGGTCTGAAACTCCTGGCCTCAAGTGATTCGCCCGTCTCGGCCTCCCAAAGTGCTGGGATTACAGGCGTGGGACAACGCACCTGGCCCAGAGAGCGAGATCTCAATATAAAACCTCTAATACTTGGCGATAGACTGGCTTTAGCAGGCCAGGGAGAGGGATAAGAGCAAATTTCAAGCATGGATGACTGAATGAAGGTGGTGCCACTTGCTAAGATCAGGGACACCAGGAGGAGGGACAGGATTTGGGGGGTAGGTTCGTGGAGCGAGATGGGGGGACAGTGAGGCCTTCTTACTAGGACCACGGACAGCTCCAAGTATTTCCAGAGGACTTGAAACAGACTCCATGAGTGGTTCTTGCCTCCGCTGCCTTAGAATCAGCGGAGGAGCTAACCTAACATGCAGATTCCCAGGTCTACCCAGATGCGCTGCATCAAAGTCTCTGGGGGTGGGGTCCAGGAGCCTGCATTTTAAATAAACACCCCAGGTTGCTCCCATGCAAGTGCCCAGACGACCATACTTACAGAAACTCTGAAATAAAGTCATGAAGGGAACAGATGCGAGCGCCCTCTGCTGCTAAAAAGGAGGTTTGGACCTCTTAAGTTTATGACTTGGACATTTCAAGGCAGTTTATTCAGCAAGTGAAACCCCTGGACTAAAGCAAAGAAACAAGACACCTGGAGAGATGAGAGGGGAAGAGGGGCCACGTTCCTTGACAACTTCTGTGCTTCTTTCACCCTATAGTGCCGAGCGAGGCAAAGTTCCCCTGTGTGCAGTCGTGGCCGCTGCGGTCAGTCTGGGGCGCTGTTACACCTTCTCAATCCCACTTCCTAAAAAAACAAATGTGGCTCCCTCAGGCGGGAGGGGAGAGCTTTCTCCTTGGTTTAGCTTTAAAATGATGGCAACTCCCAAAAATGGAAAGCAGGGGCTCAAACAGGTATTTGTATATTAATGTGAACCGACATTCTTCACAATAGCCAAAAGGTGGAAACAACCTAAATGTCCATTGACAGATGAGTGAATAAAAACCAGGTGGTGAATGCACACCATGAAATATTATTCAGTCTTAAAAATGAGTGAAATTCAGGCCGGGTGCGGTGGCTCAAGCCTGTAATCCCAGCACTTAGGGAGGCCGAGACGGGCGGATCACAAGGTCAGGAGATCGAGACCATCCTGGCTAACACGGTGAAACCCCGTCTCTACTAAAAAATACAAAAAAAACAAAAAAACAAAAAAACAAAAAAAACTAGCCGGGCGAGGTGGCGGGCGCCTGTAGTCCCAGCTACTCGGAGGCTGAGGCAGGAGAATGGCGTAAACCCGGGAGGCGGAGCTTGCAGTGAGCTGAAATCCGGCCACTGCACTCCAGCCTGGGCGACAGAGCGAGACTCCGTCTCAAAAAAAAAAAAAAAAAAGAGTGAAATTCTGACTCACGCTACAATATGGAGGAACCTTGAGGACATTATGCTACGTGAAATAAAGCCAGACAAATACTGCATGATTCCACTTATATAAGGGGCCCGGAATAGTCAAATTCATAGTCAGAAAGTAGAATAGTGTTTCCCAGGGACTAGGGCAGAAGGGAATCCGGACTTATTGTTTCACAGACACAAAGTTTCAGTTTGGGAAGATAAAAGAGTTCCGGAGACCCATAGTGGTGCTGGTTGTACAACAATGTGAGTGTACAGAATGCCACTGAAATGTACACTAAAATGGCAAATTTTGTTATGTATATTTTACCACAACAAAAAAAGTGATAGAAGAAAAAGCAATCAGGCTGGACTTGGTGGCTCACGCTTGTAATCTCAGCACTTTGGGAGGTTGAGGCAGGTGGATCATCTGAGGTCAGAAGTTCGAGACCAGCCTGGCTAAGATGGTGAAACCCCATCTCAACTAAAAATACAAAAATTAGCTGGGCATGGTGGCCGGCTCCTGCAATCCCAGCTACTCAGGAGGCTGAGGCTGGAGAATCCCTTGAACCCGGGAGGCAGAGGCTGCAGTGAGCAGAGATCGCACCATTGCATCCCAGCCTGGGCGACGAGAGTGAAACTCTGTAACAACAACAACAACAACAAAAACAACAACAAAAACAAACAAAAAAACAACAACAAAAGAAAGAAAGAAAAGAAAGAAAGAGAGAGAAAGAAAGAAATAAAGAAAAGAGAAAGCAGTCAGGTTGGACGCGGTGGTTCCGCTTGTAATCCTAGCACTTTGGGAGGCCGAGGCTGGCCGATCACCCGAGGTCAGGAGTTTGAGAACAGCCTGGGCAACATGGCGAAACTACGTTTCTGCGAGAAACACAAAACCTAGCCTGGCATGGTGGTGCGTTCGTGTAGTCCCAGCTACTCGGGAGGTTGGGGTGGAAGGATCGCTTGAGCTCTGGAAGTTGAGGCTGCTGCAGTGAGCCGAAATCGCGCCACTGCACTCCAGCCTGGGCGACAGAGCGAGACCCTGTCTAAAAAAAAAAAAAGAAAGAAAGAAAAGAAAACGAAAAAATCGTTAATATCCTTAACTCGAGTGGGAATCTGTAGGGGGCTTACCCAAGCCCATGGCTTCCCCATCCCATCGGGAGCTCCCTGAGAACAGGGAAAAGTGCCTCCCCTCTTATCTGCGGGCGTTCAAAGGACCAGCAGAGGGTTTCTTCAGTGGATCACTCTCTGCTCCCCTAGGGCCTGGGCTGGTCACATCCATCGCACTGAGGAGGTTCCCATTCATCTCACTGAGAAGGGTCCCATTGGGGGGCTCCTTCTCCGTCCTATCGAGAGTTATACCAGCGATTGGCGGGGACTGAGCCTCCTGCTTGAGGTAGCTGTTTTTACTCCCAGTCCGCAGGCTCAGGAGCCCCATGCGCACTCAATCTGCTCTCCCGCTTCTCCTCGCCACTCCGAGTTCTGCGGCCCAGAAGTCCAGCGCATCCGCGGGGTGGGCGGGTCCTGGCGGCTGTTTGCCCTCTTCCAACATGGCGGCCGCTGCCTCTGTGACTGGCAGGGTCACGTGGGCAGCCTCGCCTATGAGGTCGCCGGGGCTCTGCCGGCGATTGTCCCTTCCCGGACACCGTCTCGAGGCGGTGACTGCCGCTGTCAACCCGAGCCTGAGCGATCATGGCAACGGGCTCGGGCGGGGACGGTGTGGCAGCTGCGGCAGCGGCGGCAGTTTGGTGGCGGGCTGGGGCGGCGGAGCGGCGGCGGCGGCGGCGGCACTGGCACTGGCGCCAGCCCTGAGCGCCATGCGGCGGGGCAGCTCCGAGAGCGAGCTGGCGGCCCGGTGGGAGGCGGAGGCGGTGGCTGCGGCCAAAGCGGTGGCCAAAGCTGAGGCCGAGGCCACAGCAGAGACGGTGGCGGAACAGGTCCGCGTGGACGCAGGCGCGGCCGGGGAACCGGAGCGCAAGGCAGGGGAGGAGCAGCCCAAGGCCCCGGCCCCTGCCCCGGCGCAGCCCAACGCGGCTGAGGAGGGGGACACCCAGGTGCTTCAGCGGCCGCCTCCCACGCTGCCCCCGTCCAAGCCGAAGCCGGTGCAGGGCCTCTGCCCGCACGGGAAGCCCCGGGGCAAGGGCCGAAGCTGCAAGCGGAGCTCAGGCCACGGTCCCGGCGAGAACGGCTCCCAGCGTCCGGTCACCGTGGACAGCTCCAAGGCCAGGACCTCCTTGGATGCCCTGAAGATCAGCATCCGCCAGCTCAAGTGGAAGGAGGTGAGGCCCGGCCCGGCCGCGTAGGCACAGTGGGGTGGACAGGACAACCTCGGATGTCTCGGCACGGCCCAGGTCAGGTGGGCGGGCGAGGCTGAGCTCCTGCGGTGCACCACGCTCGGGCCTGCTTGTCAGCCGCAAACCGCTCATCCTTCAAGGCCTACCCCCCCAAAATCACTTCCTCCAAGAGGGCTCCCCAGACTCCTCCAGGTCACGTTAGCCACTCACTCCTCTGGCTCCCCTGCAGCTCTTTATATGTCTCAGCCATCAGCATTTGCCTCTGCTTGTAGGTATGTGTATGTCTGTCTCCTCCACCAGCTTGTAAGTCCCTGGGGCCTCGGACCTGCTCTCTCACTTCTTCATTGAAGTTATATTTGTTTAGCACTTGCTGTGTGACTCTTGGGCAGAGGAACAGTTTTTATTTTGGAGGCAGACAGGCCTAGGGTCTCACTACACTCTGCTACTTAGCTGTGTGACCTTGAGTAAGTTGCTTCACCTCTTCAGCCTATTACCTTCTCTGTAAAGTGAGGCCAGTTTTACTTATCTCATCATCTTGTTAGCATTAGAAGACTCGCTGCTTAAGTGTTTTATAGCACAAGTCTGCAATAAATGGTAACTTATGTTACCACTCTCTCCTTTCTCTCTTCTTCCACCATCATCACCACCACCAGCACTACCACTGTCATCATCGTCAGTGTAGGCACCGTATTTTATATTCCAGGCTTGGCATACAGCAGGTGTCAGTAAGCGGTAAATCAAAGGGTGAATGAAAACATGAGTTATCATCCCCGAGCCCATTTTAGACTGGCAGGGGATGGGATGAAGCACCAGTGACTATAGAGGTGTCTATTGCAGTTGGCTGAGTGGATAAAGCCATTTGACTTTATTTGCAGCATATAGGGTATTTAATGTGCTTTCAGGAGTGTCAGGAGTTTGGTTAAGGATAGCTGAGTGTGGACACAGCAAGTGGTGACAGGGATCTGCCGCAGGTAACAGAGGACTCCGGTACTTAGTCCTGTGCCTTGGCTATGGTAATGGTTTGGTATGGTAATGGTTTCATTAAGTTGGAACATACAGAGAGATGGCTGCAGAAAGGATTGATGTAGTCAGAGGGTTTATGTCCCAGTAGGAAAAAGTGCATTTGGTTTGGAGGGAAGTCAAGGATCAGGCAGAATCACCTTCCATATGGACAGGGGTTAGCCACTGGGGAAGTCTGACTCCAAGTGTCTGGGCCCCCAGCCCTGTGGCTTGGGATTCAGAGGGGAAATTTCATGCTGGGGAAACGGGAAAAACAAGGGCAGGCTCTCAGTTCTAAAGTATCTTGGTTTCTAGGCAGGGTCCCAGGTCCAGGCCAGAGATATGAGGGCTAGAAAAGGTACAACTGGACAACTTCTCAGTGCCGTGGTCTTAATGAAGGGAGAATCCAGCAAATAAAACCAGGCTATGGAGTCAGGCTAGGCAGATTGGTCCAAGTGGGGCCTCCACTTAGCTTATCCCTGTGGGAGAGAGAGACATGAAGCAGGCCAGATCTTGTTTGCTAGGAGAGATGGGGCCAGATGGACTCATACATCCCGGCCCAGGTTCATTCACTCATTCTGTAAATGTCCACTGTGGAGGTGTCAAGTTCTTTGCTGGGACCTGGGAATCAAACATATTTAAGATGTGACCCTTGTGCCCAAGGACTTTACAGTTCAATAGGGAATAAAACACAAGTAAAGGAATAATTGCGGTCATTACAGGGCCATTGCTGCTGCATCCGGAAATGCTCCTTTTTCATTTATTTGCATGGCTTACTCTTGTCAGTTCTTTAGATGATACCTTTCCCATCAGTCTCCAGACCTTGGTATTTTTTATTTTTTCCATAGTACTAAACTTTACCTGGCATTATATTATGTATTGCTGTTTATTGTCTGTTTCCCTCACTAGAATGTAAGCTCCATGAGGGCAGGGGCTTTGTTTTGTTTATTGCTGTACCCGCAGGTGCTTGGCACATAGAAGTTGCTCAATAAATATTTGTTGAATGAATGAATACATTATGTGATGAGTGTTTCTGTGTGAAAGTAGAAATGCTGCAGGAGGTAGAGAGGGGCACCCAGGAAGGGCTTTCTGGAGGAGATGAACCCGAGCTGAGTCCTGAGTGCTGAAAATGAACTGGAGTTATTTAGGGGCCATAGACTTTAGATCTCTGGTTGCAGGAGTGGTATGGGCAAAGCAGAGGACCTTTCAGGACTTTCAGTATGGCTGGATCATAGTGTGGGAGGTGGAATGGTGAGAGATGGGGCTACAGAAATGAGCAGGGATCAGATCATGTGCCTTGCGATGAGATTTGGACCTGTTTGGGGGAGGAAGGCTATGTGAGCCATTAACGGAATTTTAACGTTCTTCCATTTATCAGGGCAAGTCAGTTAAACCCTTCAGGCCTCAGTTTGCTTATCTGTAAAGTAGGGGCGGGCAGAGCTAGTTCAGTGGTTTCCAGTCTCTCTACTTTGGTAGCAGCATAATGGTGACGTTGATCTACGTGAGACTGTTGCACTGGTCAACCCCAGGGGGTAGGCTTTTTCCAGGGCACTACCTGTAACTGCTTCTTCCACCTCTAACCCTTCCTTTTTTTCCCACTCAGAGAGCACATATAGGTGGCATAGAGGTGGAGATGTTGATTCTAGTATATTTTAAAACATAATTCACTGAGTGTGGTGGCTCATGCCTGTAATTCCAGCTACTTGGGAGGCTGAGGTGGGAGGATCACTTGAGTCCAGGAGCTCAAGGATGCAGTGAGCTATGATTGTGCCACTGGGTTACAGAGCAAGACCCTGTCTCTAAAAAGAAAACTGAAAATTAAAAAAGCATAATTCACTTGCAACAATTAGCCTACTATTAGGCTTGTGATTATTATTATCACCCTTCCTCATTAGTGCATGAAGTCCTGAGGGCAGGGGTGGTATCTGACTTATGTCCCTAATGTACAGCACATTCTAGGTGCTCAATAAATATTCATCGAATGAATTATGGAATATTTGCAACAGAGCTTACATCACACCTTAACACCTTAGAGTGTGGAGGTTGAAAAGTACCAGAGTAGCTAAACTTTAAAGTTACTTCCTGCTTTAAACTATGATTATAGTATTCTTAGTACCTCCTACAAAGTTGACTGCGTGAAAAGTAACATATATATATATATATCCCTGGTACTAACAAAGTGCAAATACATGACCTTTCCTCTGCCTGCCTTTCCCCATCTGTTATAAGGTGATATTGGATGAGATCATCTTGAACTCCCAGCGCTGACATTCTAGGAGCAAGAACTCCTACTGGGGGCTGTGGTGCAAGGGTGTGAGCAACAGTACCTCTTGCATGCCATGCGGTGTTGCTGTGGGGTTGGAGAGTACTCAGGTGGCTGGCTTTGGTGGGAGTGGATGGGTAGCCCAGGTAAGAAATAAGAATACCAACCAGAGTGAACGCTGTCTCCTTTTATGGGTGCATAGTGGAGGGCTATATATCACTGTCCACTTCAGCAGTGTAGGACTGAGCCAGCATGTGAATTAGGAAGTTTGCTCAGCGGCATGGCACACAATCTCCCTTCCTTTTTCACTTTTTTTTTTTTTTTTTAGACAGGGTGTCCTTCTGTCACCCAGGCTGGAGTGCAGTGGTGCGATCTTGGCTCACTGCAATCTCACTGCAACCTCCGCCTCCCAGGTTCAAGCAGTTCTCCTGCCTCAGCCTCCAGAGTAGCTGAGATTACAGGCACATGTCACCATTCCTGGCTGATTTTTGTATTTTTAATAGAATGGGGTTTCACCATGATGGCCAGACTGGTCTTGAACTCCTGACCTCAAGTGATCCACCTGCCTCGGCCTCTCAAAGTGCTGGGATTACAGGCATGAGCCACCACCCTGGCTCCTTTTTCACTTTTCTTTATTCCACATATATTTAACAACAACAACAACAACATGATAATAAATCTTTATCTAGCTCTTACTCTGTTCCAGGTGTGTTTTAAGTGCGCTACATATATACAATTATTTGATTCTCTCAACAACTCAGTAAAGTAAGTGCCTTATTGTGTCCATTCTACAGATGAAAAAATTGAAGTACACAGAGGTTAACTTACTCGAGGCCACACAGCTAGCAAGGGACAGAGCTAGCATTTGAAATAGGCATTCCATTTGAAACCAGGCTTCAATTCTGTGCTCTCTATTGGTAAACACTGGGCTGGAGGTCGCAGATGTAGATGTGAACAGGATACACTCCTTGCCCTCCAGGAGCTCCTGGTGTAGGAGGAAGAATAAATGCAAACAGACAGTTACAGTTTGGTCTGGGAGGTGAGTGAGTCAAGGACGTTCCATACAGAGTAGAAACAACAAGGCAGGCAGTATGGACCAGGTTTTATATGCAGGATGGGATGTTGGCAGCTTAGGGAGCATGTGGGGGAGTAGAGAGCGATGAAGAAGGAGCCAGATCACAGAGCATGTTGAAGGCCATGCCAAGAAGCTTGCGCTTCTGACTGAATTTGATCACAGATTGCTTGCCATATATAGACCCAGTGTCCCTTGCCTGCTCTCCTTCAGTCCCAAGTGAACCATGCCAGCCCTCAGATGATTCAGTTTGCAATCATACCCGTTCTGGCCAGGTCTAATTTAACTGTGTCCACAATGTGAAATTTGTTTCTGAAGGGGAAGAATCACAGATGTTAGCTCTGTAAACTTGTAGACAAGACTGGAGTTACTCTCAAATAGCAAAATCATGTCTACAGAGTCATCAATGAAGTTGCACCATGAAAGAAAGGCATGATTTCTGGTTCACAGCAGATGCTCAATGTTTATGGATTTGTATGGTCTTCTTCCTGTCCTGTGAAGACTCCCCATCCCCTGTGGATTCTTCTGTCATTTTGCTACCCTGGTTAAAAAACAGCTTAGAGGAAAGACACCATAGAGAGTAGATGGCACGTTTGTTGTCAGCTGCCCTCCGTGGAGATGTAGGTATGTACACACTGTGCATATGTATGCAGTGGTGCCATGGTCGCCAGCTAATGTGAATGAGGTCTCTGAGGGATTTCACAGCAGGACCTTTGTTGATGATGGTTTGAATAAGCCCCTGTCCTGAGATCTGTTTCAGTATAAAGTCTTTGTTTCAGAGACTCCAAATCAGGCATTGTTCCCTGAAATTTATCCAGCCTTTCTTTAGAACAAGTATACACTTACTATATCATCCTACTTACAATTTGTATAATATTAGTTACTGTTTATTAAATATGGGTTATGTGCAAGGCATTGTACTGTTTTATGCTCATGAAAAATTGTATTGAGAGGCTGAGGCATGAGAATTGCTTGAACCCGGGAAGTGGAGGTTGCAGTGAGCTGAGATTGCGCCACTGCACTTCAGCCGGGGTGACAGTGAGACTGTGTCTCAAAAAAAAAAATTGTACTGAGTATTTACTATGCATTATTTAATCCTTGCAACAACCCTCTAAAATAGACTGCATTATCATCTTCAACTTACAGATGAGGGAACTGAGGCTTAGAGAGGGGCTGGTACAGGGCCAGCCCATGGCCACATGATAACCAGTGGCAGAGCCATCCAGGGCCTGAACTTGTAGCCAGTTTTCAATCATATACCTTCTTCTTTGCTAATCCTTTGCTAAAAACCATTGGGCAAGGAGTTATTCTATTATCATCAGTATCATCATTACTATTCTTAAGTAACAACAGAAGAAACTGAGGTGGGCACAGCAAGTAAATGAGAAAGGCAGGGTTCAAACAGTAGTCTTTTTTTGTTCCATAACCCACTTTCAAGTGTTTTATGATTCTCCACTTCTTAACCTTCCCATTCCTCATTTGACCATAACTCAAGTGACCTTGGAGTTGGTCAGAATCAGGAGAGCAATAATGCAAATAGGACTTAAAATAAAACACACTGAAATATATCCTGCCTGGCAGAGGGAGCATTTGGTGCCTGCGCCTTCCGAATCCTGTCTTGCTGCTGCCCACAGGGGAGGTGTGATTCCTGTGCCATTTGACTAGCCGGGTTGCCTTCCTCCTCTGTGGAATGTGAGCCTGCTATTTGAATCTTTCTGTCTCAGATTCCTTCTGGAAGAAGGTAGAGTATAAAATGAAATATTGGGTGGTCTAATCTTTCCTCCATTTCTATTTTCAATGATCACCATTGCGGCTTACTGCCCATTTTTTAAAAAATAGCACCATATTTAAAAACACTGTATGCCCTACTCCATCAAATGTTCTCCTTTCACAGATATGTTATTTTAATGTCTAATCTATTGGAATTTTTCCTTTGCAATTAAACTTGTCATAACGTAAAAATCACAATTCACTACCACTGTTATTTGAACAATACAATCCAGGTAATAGCTTCATGAATCCATACCAACTCCTTAAACAATCCTTTAAAAGACAATAAATTCAAGGGGCTCACATTCAAGCTCTATAACTCCTATAAATTAAAATCATGTTCGTGTGTTTTTAAGCAGGTATTGTAATGGTTAGGCTGTTTTCTGTGTTATGAAACATACAGTATTTGTGCCACAATTTTGGTAGTGTTTTGGATGGTTTTGTATCAGCAGAAGTTTAAGGCAAAAATTCAATCATACGTTTTATTTTTTATTTAAATCTGTTCTTGAACATATTGTGAAAGTAATCGACCACTGTTTAAGTGCCTTCTCTCAAGGGGAGGTGTTGTGTTTTGTAGTTGGCATGGGCTTTGAAATCAGACAGGTGTGGGTTAAAATTCTTGCCTCTGATTGCTTGTGTGACTAAACTCTGTACTAAATACAGAACCTCTCTGAGACTCAGTTTCTTCAGTTGTAGCAATGGGCTAGTGCTATCTATCTCACATAATTTTTGTGAGAGTAAATGAAGGAATGTATGTAAATGTCCTTAACCCAATGCTTGGCACACTGTAGGTATTCAGTTAGTGTTGATTCTTTTCTTTCTATCATGTAATTGCAGGCATTGGTTATTTGATCTATTTTTTCTTAAACGGGGGGAAAATTAAATATAAAATGTAGTCCATATATGTAGGTTACTGGTTAGTCAGAGCAGGTATGACCAGCTAATCTGACTCATCTAATAGATATTTTGAAATCTACTTTGTGCCAGGCTGTATTTGGGATCTTGGGGATACAGCAGATGACACAGCCACTCACAGATGGCTGCAGTGTAAGGGACAGTTGCATTTTGGGTGAATGTCAACTTGATATAGTGTAGGTTTAAGATGTTAAACATAACACTGATTTCATGTTTTTGTTCTTTTTAAATCAATTATACTTTTAAAGTTTCCTGAGTCTAACTGAATGTTTTTAAGTCTCCATTCTGGACCTGGTGCCTATCTCATACTTTGGTTTTTGTTTGTTTGTTTGTTTGAGATGGAATCTTGCTCTGTTGCCCAGGTTGGAGTGCAGTGGGGCGATCTCGGCTCACTGCAACCTCTGCCTCCTGGGTTCAAGCGATTCTCCTGCCTCAGCCTCCTGAGTAGCTGGGACTACAGGCGCCTGCCACCATGCCCGGCTAATTTTTGTATTTTTGGTAGAGATGGGGTGTCACTATGTTGACCAGGCTGGTCTTGAACTCCTGACCTCAGATGATCTGCCCGCCTTGGCCTCCCAAAGTGGTGGGATTACAGGTGTGAGCCACCTTGCCTGGCCTGTCTCATACCTTGGTATGTTAATTATATTCATCACCACGGGAAACTCATTTTAGCCGTTGGAGTGACATCAGTATCTTGACTTTGGGTTTCACAGGGAAAACAGATGTTATTCTACATGAACGTACCCACCAGCTATGTGGAAAAGATACACGTTTCCTGGGTCACATAGTGGCTCTGTGCCCCTGACAAGTTGCTTTACCTCATCTCTAAGACTGAGTATGAAATACTAGCTAGTTGTTGTGAGGATGAAGTCAGAACATCTTGAAAGTGCCTGGCACTTTAAAGTAAGAATACATGTTGGTATGGCTTTCCCTCTGGTAAATCTCTATGACATCTTAATTAAATTTTGTAACAGAAAAATGGGTGGTGTGAACAGGCAGATCAGCTTGCCATCCTCTAATTAGGTTTGAACCCCTCCTTTCCTTGTGGTTGCTCCTCTAAAGCCGAGTCATGTCCCTGAGATTCCTCCACAGAGGTTTTTGTTTTGCTGGAGAGAATGATTAGCTTTCTCTATTCCAGGTGGACTTGGATCTCTCCTTCCTCCTCATATCAAATTGTGCATTGCCAGCTGCTGCCACTGCCATTTGCATACATGTTTGTTTCCCTAGGTGTTTCTGAACCATTATCTAGTAATTTTTATAAATGCTTTATAAGTCCTAGCAGGCATTTCTGGTGGCTTCCTTCCCTCTCCCACATGCTTCTCTGTCATCTGAATAAAACCTTCGCACCCTTAATGAAGCTGGGAGAATAGGCAGTTTATCTCCTATGTAGTCTTCCCTGGGTATAGCTTTGCTTTTCAAATAAGTTCCTCAGTACATCTGCCTAGAACTCTGATGAAGGCCAGTTTTCCTATTTTGTTCCTTATACTCACTGGGAGATTCTATTTCTCATTGTGTCAGAACTGTGGGTTATTGGAATTTTAAAAAGCAACAGTGGACCATTTTTTGGACATCTTAGATTATGTTTAAATAACTTTATTCCAATTCCAGAAACAATATGTGCTTATAAAAATTTATACAGTTCCCAAGCATATAAAATAAAAACTGAAGCAAACCACCTACCCCATCCTCCTCCCTTTCCCTCTTTCCCTCTAATTCCATTTCTGAGAGGTGACACCAGAATCCCAATATGTATCTTTATAGACTTTTCTCTTTTTTTTCGAGATGGAGTCTTGCTCTGTTGCCTAGGCTGGAATGCAGTGACGCAATCTTGGCTTACTGCAACCTCTGCCTCCTGGGTTCAAGCAATTTTTCTGCCTCAGTCTCCCAAGTAGCTGGGATTACAGGCACATGCCACTACATCTGGCTAATTTTTGTATTTTTAGTAGAGACAGGGTTTCACCATGTTAACCAGGCTGGTCTCGAACTCCTGACCTTGTGATCTGCATGTCTTGGCCCTTAAAGTGCTGAGATTACAGGTGTGAGCCACTGTGCCCGGCCCAGATTTTTTTCTTATTCTTGTATGCATCAGGATGGCTATATTGTGCTATAGTAAAAACCACAAAATAGCACTGGCTTAATACAACCAAAGTTTATTTCTTGCCCATGCTATGGGTTCAATGGGGGCTGGTGGTGTTGGGGAGCAGGGGTCTCTCATCATCTTGGTTATTGAGATCGTGGTCTCCCATTATGACACCTGCTTCCATGAGTCACTGAGGGACGGAAGAGCATGTGGTAGTGAATTTGCACTGGTTTTTAAAACGTCTACCCGGAAGTGATGCATCACTTCGGCTCACATTTGATTCGCTGAAGCAAGTTACACGGCCGTGGCTAACCTCAGAGGGATGGGGGATGCGTGGTCCCACCATGAGGGTGTAAAGAGGAGAATCAGGCTATTTGGTAAACTGTGCTAATTACCACCATGATATCATATGTAGAGATACAAATATGCTTTATATAAATATAAATATACACATATTTTATTTTTTCTTTCTAGAGAGGGTCTTGCTCCGTCACCCAGGCTGGAGTATAGTGGCGCAATCTTGGCTCACTGCAACCTCTGCCTCCTGGGCTCAAACCATCCTCCTACATCAGTTCCCCTTGCCTCCCAGGAGCTGGGACTACAGGTGCACACCATGCCCAGCTAATTTTTTATATTTTTTATATTTTTATAATGTAGAGACAGCATTGTGCTATGTTGCCCAAGCTAGTCTCCTGGGCTCAAGTGATTATCCTGCCTTGGCCTCCCAAGGTGCTGGGATTACAGGTGTGAGCCACTGTACCTAGCAGATATTTCATTTTTTAAAATGCTGCAGTGATACCATGTATATAGTGTTTGTCAACTGCTTTTTTATCAGTACCTCATATGCATCTTTCTCTGCTAATATACATAGATTCATTTCATTTTAACAACCTAATAGTCAATTTTATGGATGTACCACAATTTACTGATGGATGTTGTTTCTGTGTGTTTTCTTTGCTATTACAAAGAGTGGTGCAATAAACATCACTCTTCAGACAACTTTTTTTTTTTGAGATGGAGTCTCACTCTGTCACCCAGGCTGGAGTGCAGTGGCATTATCTTGGCTCACTGCAACCTCTGCCTCCCAGATTCAAGCGATTCTCACGCCTCAGCCTCCAGAGTAGCTGGGATTACAGGCGTGTGCCACTACGTCTAGCTAATTTTTATATTTTTAGTAAAGACGGGGTTTCACCATGTTGGCTAAGCTGCTCTTGAACTCCTGACCTCAAGTGATCTGCTTCCCTTGGCCTCCTAAAGTGTTGGGATTCCAAGTGTGAGCCACTGCACCTGGCCTTTTCAGACATTTTAAGTATGTATATGTGCAAATACTTCTGTAGAATAAATTCCTAGGAATTGTTGGGTCAAAGGGCATATGTACTTTATGTTTTGACTGTTACTATCAAATTGCCCTCAGCAGGGTTTGAGACTGCGTGTTTTTGCATATCTGCTCCAATACTCTATACTATTCATCTTGTGTATCTTTGTCAGACTGACAAGTAAGAATGTGTTCTTTTAATTTACATTTCTCCGATTGTCAACAAGGTTAAATTTAGTTGCATAAGTTAGTTTGTCATTTGTCTTACTTCATCTGTGAAATGACTGAATCTATTTTTTGTTCATTTTATCTTTTGGGTTGTTTTGTTTGTGTTTTTTCTTATTGGTTTGTAAATATTACGGTTACTTTTTATCTCATATGCATTGTAAATATTTCCCACTATTGGTTATTTAAATGTCTACCAAATAATCATTTGCCTTGCATGATCTACATTACAAGTAAAAAATTTCTTCTTCTCATTCACTAAAAACAGTCCTTAATTACTTTTGACTTGTTAGCTTCAGAAGGCAGAAGAAACACGTAATTCTACCTTCAGGTGCTATGAAATACCTAGTGAATTAAGAGGTTGTGTGGAGAGCCTTAGAGTTTTACATGTCCCTGGAACTGGATATTTTGTATGAAAGTTTCACATAGATTTATCTAACATGACTTTGACTTTGTGTAGTAAGTATGGTAGATTTCATTATTTCTGTTGTACAGATGTCCCTGCGTCTATAGATTTGGGTTTGAATCCCCACCACGTATTAGTTCTGTCACATGGGGCATCATGGTACTTAGGGGGTTGTTCCATGTTAATCATATATGTGACATGTATGGCGATGTCAGTACGCAATCAGTGTTTGTTCTCTTCAACTCTTCCACCCTTCAGAGGTGTCAAGAGGCACACAGCTTAGATCTAGAGGCTGGCTCTCCTGGCTTGTAGGCCAGGTCTTATTCTAGTAGACTGTATTGCTCCTCTGAAGAGAGTGTGAGTTCCTGGCCCCTTTAGAAATAAGACCATCAGAAGTTAGTGTTTACATAAGTCCTTCAGTGCAGGACTGGGCTTTGAGCCTGGATGTTAGTTTTATTTAAAAAGCACATTTCTCGCTTATATAAATAATCCTTGTACATTACTTAAAAATTTGGAAAAAAATATTTTTAAAACATTTATAGTCCTACAATTGAGATGCAATGACTGCTTTCATGTTGAAGCATTTCTTTCCAGTATTTCTTCTGGGCATATATATTTTTTGTTTTACAAATCTGATACAATTTTATTATATCATTAACATTAATGCCCACGTTATAATTTAAACATTTTTCGTTGCCATACAACTTTTTATCAGTGTCATTTTAATTGCTGTAAAATATTTAATTCAGTGGGATGTATTTCATTATTTATTTTCCTGGCATTAAATGTTTAGATTGAACCCTTTATTAAAAATTATTCAAGAATGTGCTTCCTTCCTATATTTCATATTATTTTCTTTTTCTTTTTTTTTGTCTTTAAAGACAAGGTTTCACTCTGTTGCCGAGGCTGGAGTACAGCGGCATGAACATAGCTCATTGCACCCTTGAACTCCTGGCCTCAAGTGATCCTTCCACCCCAGCCTCCAAACTAGCTAAGACTAAAGGTGTGCACCCCCATGTCCAGCTAATTTATGTACTTTTTTTTTGTAGAGATTGGTTCTCCATATGTTGCCCAGGCTGGTCTTGAACTCTTGGCCTTAATGATCCTCTGTCTTCAGCCTCCCAGATTGCTAGGATAACAGGTGTGCGTCACTGCACCCAGCATATGTGGTATTATTTTCTTAAGATAACTTTCTAAAAATGAAATAATTAGACCACAGGGAATATGCATTTTAAGGCTTTTGGAATATATGGCCAAATTGCTTTTCAAAATAGTTTTAGCAATTTATGCTCAACTCTGAGGGTTCCTATAAATACTTACTTTTGAAGAATATAATGACAAATACTGGAGAAGAGAGTGAAACAAACGAATCTTCTCCAACCTGTGGGTCCTGTCTTCCCCAAATACTTAATTCTAATAATCAGTGCATAGTTCAAAGCAGGGCATTTTGCTATGGCTATTTTGGTGTGGCCACTAGGCCTAATTTGAAACAGCCATATCAAAATGTAAATTCACTCTTTTTAATTTTCAAATAATGTATTCAGTAGACATGCTTGGCTTTCTCTTTATCCTTGACCTTCTTGTTTTATTTTTTATTTTTTAAATAAATAAAAAGAGGTGGTATCTCACTATGTTGCCCAGGCTAGTCGTGAATGCCTAGCCTCAAGTGATCCTTCCACCTCGGCCTCCCAAAGTGCTGGGATTCTAGGCATGAGCCACTGCACCTGGCTCATCCTTGACCTTCTCATTACTTCTAGCTCCTTATGTCATCCCTGATTTTCTACCCAGAGGTAAAGCTTAAGCGTTTCACATACTTTGGAAGTTTTATTGCTAAAAGTTTTGATAGGCGATTCCTTCCTTCCTTCCCTCCCTCCTTCCCTCCCTCCCTCCCTCCCTCCCTCCCTTCCTTCCTTCCTTCCTCTTTTTTTTTTTTGAGACCAAGTCTCGGCTCTGTCAGCGCAGGCTGGAGTGCCAGTGGCGGTGAATCTCCTGCCTCACTGAAACCCGTCCGCCTCTCCGGATTCATGGCCATTCTCCCCCTCAGCCTCCTGAGTAGCTGGGACCACAGGCGCCTGCCACCACGCCTGGCTAATTTTTTGTGTTTTTAGTAGAGATAGGGTTTCACTGTGTCAGTAAGGATGGTCTTGATCTCCTGACCTCGTGATCCGCCTGCCTTGGCCTCCCAAAGTGCTGGGATTACAGGCGTGAGCCACCGCACCCAGCCAGTTTTGATAGGTGATTTCTTAGGTTTTTGTCAAAATGTGTCTGGTGTTAAAGAAAAAGAGGGGGAAGGGGTTATATTAAGAGCTGCATTAAAATGTCATTGCCATCATTAGCTATTAGGGAAATGAAAATCAAAACCACAGTGAAATACCACTTCATACCTATTGGGTTATTTATAATAAATAAGACAGATAGTACATGTTGGCGTGGAAGTGGAGAAATTGGAACCCTCATACACTCTTGGTGGGACTGTAAAATGGTGCAGCCATTTTGAAAAACAGTTTGGCAGTTCCTCAAATGTTAAATATCCTAGCAGTTCACTCCTGATATATACCCAAGAGAAACCCATGAGAAACGAAAACATATGTGCACATAACAACTTGTACACTAATGTTCATAGTAGCATTATTCACAATAGCCAGAAAGTGGAAACAATCTAAATGTCCATCAATTGGTGGATAAATAAAATGTGGTATATCCAAGCAGCGGAATATTATTCAGCCATAACGAGGAATGAAGTACTGACACATCCTACAACTTGGATGAACCTTGAAAACATTATCCTAAGTTAAAGAGGCCAGGCACAAAGACCACATATTGTGTGATTTCATTTATATGAAGTATTCAGAACAGGGAAATCTGTAGAGACAGAAAATAAATGAGTGGTTGCCTAGAGCTAGAGGTGGGAGAGAAGTTTGGTGGGGGAGGCGGGGAGTGGTTGCTAGTGGCTACGAGGTTTCTTTTGGGGTGATAAAATGTTCTAAAATTGATTGTAGTGTTGGTGGCACAACTATGAGTATATTAAAAACCATTAAATTGTACACTTTAAATGGGTCGATTGTATGGTATGTGAAAGATATTTCAATAAAGCTGTTAAAAATGCCATATGCTTATCCAGTTCTCATCATTGGACAGTACTTGTTTCCTAGGTAGTAATTGGCAGTATGCATTAGGGACTGAAGTTCTGTGCCGCCTGTTAATTTTGCATTGCAAATATTGCCCATTACAGGTACACTGGCTCCTTGGATACCTGTAGCTACTGCAATCCTGTTCTGGTTGCATAAGGTAGTATGCAACATGGTTGAAGCTGTAACAGCACTCTAAACTTTCTTCATAAGAATGAGTTTTGCTTTTTTCGGGGAAATTTTGAATATTTTCCTGAAGAACAAAGTTCAGACTCCTAATGAAGGCTCCATATGATGCTTTTCACAACCCAAGATGCATTATATCATGGTGGTTGAGAGCATGAGCTTTAGACTGATAGGGGTTTGAAACAACTCACTGTGTAACTTTTGGCATATTGTACTCTGAGACTCAGTTTCTTTATCTGTAAAATGGGCATAATACAACCATACTTCATGGAATTATTTATTGCCAGCTTAAAAAGCTATAATCATGTAAAGTGCCAGGTACATAATGAAGACTCAGTTGAATATTTAAAAAAATTAACACTTGGCTCTAACCTTTTCTAGGCTTATTTCTCATATTTCCTGCCTTGAACTTTATGCCCTACTGACACCACACTGCATGTGGTTTGCTTGAGCCTTCATGCTGTGCTATTCCTCTTGACCTTTGTTCATGTTTTTCCTTCTCTGAATGCTCCCTTCCTTTGTTTGACTACCTTTTACATATCCTTCAAGAATTAAGTGTTAGCTCATCTTTTCCATAAATCTTCCTTGACTCCCACACACATGCCCCAGGCTAGGCTTAGTCCCCTTCCTTGAGTCATTTAGAATATTTTATATGTATCTCAATTTGATTAGTTTTTTCAAAGAAGCAACTTTTGACTTTATTGATCATCTCCATTGTATCTTTTTTTCTATTTCATGGCTTGCTGCCCTTTATTACTTCTTCTCTTCTACTTTTTGAGGTTTGTTTCGTTGTTCTTTCTCCAACATTAAGTTGACTGCTTTGCTAATAAAAGCACTCAAGACTACAAATTTGCCTCTAACTACTGCTTTAGCTACACCTACGAGTTTTATTATGCAGTATTTAAAAAATCACTTTGTAGTCCTATGCATTTTACAATTTCATGAAGATTTCTTCCTTGACCCATAGGTTATTTAGATTTGTGTTTCAAAAACATTTCTAAGCACATAAGTTTATTTCTACTTATCTTTTTGTTACTAATTTCTAACTTAATTTCATTGTGGTTAGAGGATGTTCTTTCTTTCCTTCCTCCCTCCTCCCACCTTTTTTTTTTTTTTTTTTTGCAGGTTTTTGCTTTATGGCCTAACACATGGTCAGTTTTTGCAAATGATGTTCCATGTATGTTTGAAAACAATGTGCATTCTCTAGTTATTGAAAGCAATATTTTACATATGTATGTTAGATTAACTTGTGAATTGCATTATATAAATTTTATAGCCCTGATTTTTGTCCAACATTTTACATATGTGTGTTAGATTAACTTGTGAATTTTATTATATAAATTTTATAGCCCTGATTTTTATCTGACCTATTAAGAGTTATGTTAAAAATTTCTTCAGTAATTATGGATTTCATATCTTTTGTAATCAATTTTTTTTCTCATTCATTTTCTCCCTGCACTAGTCTGGAAGTTACATATTCTATTTTTGTTCTTCTGTTGATTACCCTAGAAAATTTAATGTGTGTGTATAATTTCACAAAGCCTGAGGTTAGTGTCTTTATTCTCTTTTTAACAACACAAGGATCTTTAGTATGCTTTTTCATTTTGGCCACATCACTTCTGACATATATGCGTTTGTTGTCCAATATTTTAGTCCTATCTTATTTTATTCTTTTTTGGACTTCACAAATTAGACATTATGGGTATTTTATATAGTCTCAGTGTCCTTTTGATTTACCCACATTTGCCATTTTCTTTGTTTGCTCTTCTATTTTGCAACCCAGACCTACTTTCTGGGATCATTTCCTTTCTCTTGAAAGTAATTTTTTAAAAAGTTCCTTTAGTGAGATACTATGTTGTAATAAACTCAGTTTTTATTTGTCCAAAATTACCTTCATTTCCTCCTCATTCTTGAAAAATAGTGTTGCTGTGCATACTATTCTAAGTTGATAGTTATAGAGTCTCAGTGCTTTGAAAATATGCCACTGGTTTTTCATTTCCACTTTTGCTGTTGAGAAGTCAGTTGTCAGTCTGATTTTTTCTTCTGCTAGTAAAATGTCTCTTTCTGGCTGCTTTTAAAATCCCTTTGTCTTAGATGTCTTCGCTGTCAGTAAGACATTTCTAGGTGAGGATTTCTTTTGACTTATTCTTCTTGGGATTTGTTGGGATTCTTGTCTCTGAGGTTTGGTATCTTATCAATTATGGAAATACTGTCTCTCATCTAGTCTTTCTCTTCTCTCTTTGGAATTCTGATTTAGATGTTAAGCCTTTTTTTGATGGTAATCTTATGTTCCTTGGAACTTGACTTGCTGATCATTCTTTGAGGCTTAGGTTTCAAGTTAGAATCTTCCTTTTATACAGATGCCTCAGGGGGCTCTACTACCCATAACACTTAAACCTACATTTTTTGGTGTTAGACTTTTTTTTGGTTATAGGTGTAGGATGAATTCTAACTCCATAGTTGGATAGGAAGGTATCATGGTTAGACATTCTGAGCAGAGACTTATTCCTTTTATTTCCCCTTTCCTGAGGCAAGGCCAAAGTAGAGAAGGTTTTCTTCCAGTTTCACCCACTGAGGATGTGGCTTTTCAGAGGGCCTGGCTTGGTATGGGAGTTTCCAGTCTGATTCTTGCCTTGCCAGCAGACACTCGGGGGCCAGACCACATGCAGAGGCCAGACCACTGCCAACATGTACAGAGAGAAAGATAACTACACTTTTAAAAAGATCACTCTGGTTGCCTTATGGAGAATGGGTTACAGAGGGCTTGAAGAGTGGAGGCAGAGAGGCAAGTTAGGATGCTATTATAAACCTCAGGAGAGAGGTGTTGCCCCCGGGACAGACAGAATGGTGGTGGACGGGGAAGGTTATTGATTAAGATGGTCTGTCTCTTCCCATAGACCGTAAGATACACAGCCTCAGGGTGAGTATCATCACAAAGATGTCTTTTTCATCTCTGAGTCCTTCCAATGCCTGACACAGAGAAGGCATTCACAGATGCTGATTGAATTGAGCTGTGGAATCAATAATGGTTCTGGAGCTGTTTTTTTTTTTTTTTTTTTCCTACCTTCTAAATGACTATTTTCCTTAAAGGGAAATGACATGAAGGGATTCCAGGCAGTGAACTCATGCCTGTCTCTGGCATTGCGAAGCCCAAGCCAGAAATAGAGAGCCAGCTGTTTGTAAGCCCAAAAGCCTTAGGTTTTGGAAGGGTTTACTTTCCATGATAACATAGCTTTCTTTAGCCTGTGCACTTGTTCCTTACTTAAGGAGTCTCAGGCTCTGCTTAAGATTACTTACACAAAACCTTACCATCTTACTGGATTTGTATTAGAAATTACTAAACTTTATGACTCTCTAGGCAGGTTGCAAAGATGTTCCTCTAATGATATATTACAGCTATGAAAACTTCTTCCTCCTAAGGCGTTCTTTTTGGAAAAAATGCTCTGTGTTTAGAGAACGAAGGGAGAGGCAAGTGGTTCCTGCTGTGTGACCGTTTAATAAGCTTTAGCTGGTCACTAAGAACTGTTGTTCTAAGAATGTATGCAACATTTTTCCATTAAATGTGCAGAGGTATTTCTAGAAGTTATGGTAAAATAAAGCATATACATGCAATTTTAAGTTTTGAGGCCTGGAAGTTCTTTATTATTCATTCAACAAATATGTGTTGAATGTCTACTGTGGCCCAAGGCCTGTGCAAGGCATGGGTGATCATTATCAGACACTATCCCTGTCATCCCTACTCGCCCATCATGTTCTTTTGTGTGAATTAGGAAAAGGCACCCATTCCTCAAGGAAAGAATATTAAATTCATCAATATGGTACTTACATATCAATAGCAAATTTGTTACAATGGATTATTAATGATAAATGAACATTAGTTATTAAATAATATTTATATAGTATAATGAAGTATTGTTGATTTGAACTTGAAATTCAGAAATATTCTGGCACAGTAAGCAAACAGATTATTGAATTACAATATGAATGTGAATCTTCCAATTTAATCAGTACGTTGATACCAATGAGGGATTTAAAAAAAAAATTTAAAGGGACTCATCAATCATCTATCAGATGTCAAAGCAGATCCCTATTTAGAAACACAAACTGTTTTAGATATGATTAGATCAACAAGGACTTTTTTTTTTTTTTTTTAGAGACGAGGGTCTCTTGCTGTCTTGCCCAGGCTGGAGGGCAGTGGCACAATATCAAATTCTTGGGCTCAAACCATCCTCCTACCTCAGCCTTCCAAGTAGTTGGGACTAGGCACATGCCAACAAACTCAGCTTTTTTTTTTTTTGTAGAGACAAAAGTCTTATTGTATTGCTCAGGTTGCTCAAACTCCTGGCCTCAAGAAATCCTCCTGCCTCAGCCTCCCAAAGTGCTGGGATTATAGGTGTGAGCCACCATGCCCAGCACATGGTCTCTTGATTATTGAATTTGCTAAAGGGGAACAAGACATACTGGCTTATTAAAATAAGATACGACTGCCATTGCCAGAAAATTCTTGTCATAAATAAAAAAATGACCCAAATATAAAATCATCTGATGTTAGTTTACAAAGCCAAAGTATTTCTCAATTCCCAGTTTAAATCAACAAGTACCTTCATGATGACAGTGTGTATTATACAATAACTTATATTTGTTATCATGAATAATCCTTTTGTTATATGGTTTATAATTATAAAAATATTCCAAATGTTAAAGATGTTTACCTGTGAACAGCATCATGGCACTTTTTTTTTTTTTTTAATTGAGATGGAGCCTCACTCTGTCGCCCAGGCTATAGTGCAGTGGCACGATCTCGGCTCACTGCAACCTCCGACTCCCAGGTTCAAGCAATTCTCCTGCCTCAGCTTCCCAACTTGCTCATTTTATAGGTGCATACCACCACACTTGGCTAATTTTTTGTATATTTGGTAAAGATGGGATCTCACCATGCTGGCCAAGCTGGTCTTGAACTCTTGACCTCAAATGATCCACCTGCCTCAGCCTCCCAAAGTGCTGGGATTACAGGTGTAAGCCTCTGCGCCTGGCCAGCATCATGGCACTCTTGTTCGTGACTTAAAAAGCCACACATGGTGGCCTTGGATGCCCTGTGCTGGGGGAGCAGATGTAGCTGATGAGTCCACTGTGGGCTGCTAAGAGCCCTATTGGAAGTATATACAACTATGGTGGGTGACAGAGGAAGGTAAGATGAGGTCAGCCTGGAGGTAGAGAAAGGATTGTGTGAATGAGAGGCTTCTAGGCGAGTAAGGTCCATGGCCTTTTTGACATATTTTGGCTATAAGTAGCCTTTACGCCTTCTTTCCTGGTTCTGGCTACTTTCTGGATACATGAGATAGCTGTGTTCCAGATTGGTGAGGTGTTTCTATCTTTAGATAGACTATCTGATCTTCTTTCTGCCTGCCCACAACTTCCTCTGTCTTCAGGTCTCAGCTTAAATCTCACTTTCTCTAAGAAGCCTTCCGGGCTCCTTCCTTCCTCACCTTGGGTCCATGCTCTTGTTTTGTGCTCCCTCAGACCCCATCATAGCATGAATCAACTTTATTGTGGTTATTGCTTGTTTGATTTTCTTTCTTTCCCACCAGATTTTATTTTATTTTATTTCATTTTCTGAGATGGAGTCTCACTTTGTTGTCCAGGCTGGAGTGTAGTGGCGCAATCTTGGCTCACTGCAACAACTCGCTCCCAGGTTCAAGCGATTCTCGTACCTCAGCCTCCCGCGTAGCTGGGATTACAGGTGCATGCCACCATGCCTGGATAATTTTTTGTACTGTAGTAGAGATGGGGTTGTTGCCCAGGGTGGTCTCAAACTCCTGATCTCAAGTGATCTACCTATCTCAGCTTCTCAAAGTGCTGGGATTACAGGTGTGAGCCACCACCCTGGGCCACCCACCAGATTTTAAATTCAACTAGTGCAAGGGCCACATCTGTCTTGTTCATTATTATTATTATTGGATCCTCATACTGCACAGTGCCGATATATGATATAATCAGATTTTGATAAATATTGGCTGAAGTAATTTTCTCATTCATTCCTCAAACATTTTCTAAGCCCTTACTTTGTGCCATGGACCCTGCCAAGCACTGGGCAAACAAAGAAATGAAACCCTGTGTGTCCTTTCCCCAGAGAGCTCCCTCTCTGCTTATTACCATCCGGTGTTACAGGGAAGGAGGAGGGGAGGGGCGGCTGGCTTAGGTTCAGGGTCAGAGAGGTTCTCCTCTAGGAGGGGCCTCTGAGCTAGATCTGGGGGATGAGGGGTGAGCAAGGTAGCAGGGGGCAGAGGCTCAGCATGGATGGTGGCATGGTGGCAAGCAAGTACACTGGGTGTTTAGGAGACTGCAAACTTTTTTTTTTTTTGAGACGGAGTCTTGCTCTGTCGTCTAGGCTGGAGTGCAGTGGCATGATCTCGGCTCACTGAAACCTCCACCTCCCGGGTTCAAGCAATTCTCCTGCTTCAGCCTCCCAAGTAGCTGGGATTACAGGTGTGCGCCATCACACCCTGCTAATTTTTGTATTTTTAGTAGAGACGAGGTTTCACCATGTTGACCAGGCTGGTCTCGAACACCTGACCTTAAGTGATCCACCCCCCTCAGCCTCCCAAAGTGCTGGGATTACAGGTGTGAGCCACCGCACCTGGCTGACTGCTAACATTTTACTCCGGCTGGATCACAGGATGTAGGAGGAGAGTGAAGGGAGTGGATCAGAGAGGTATGCAGGAGCCAAGTCATACAGAACTGAGCTGCAAGCGGAGAACTCTAGGGACCCATTGGAAGGTGTCTGTTTTCAACTTTTAGAGACTGGGTTTTGCTATATTGCCCAGGCTGGCCTCGAACTCTTGGGCTCAAGTGATCCTCCTGCCTCAGCTTTCTGAGTGGCTGGGATTATAGGTGCACACCATCATGCAGGCCTGCACTGGGAGGTTTTAAACAGGGGTGTGTGCGTGGGTGTGTGTGTGTGTGAAAAATCTGATTTGTATATTAGAAAGACTCCTCTGGCTATGGTGTGGAGTATATTTAGGGGTTGTGGTGGTGAGCTGGAAGTGGGGACGCCCTCCTTGAGGGCAGATAACATTGCTTCCTCCTCAGTCTCTAACATCTGGCTAGTGGCTGGTGCCCAGTAAGCACTGAAGTGATGCTGTGTGATGGAGTCAATCCGCAGAGACAGCAAGGTAGGATTCAAAAGTCCTCATTGCAGAATGGCAGCAGAATCACTGCTGTCACTTTGAGTGTCCCGCAACCCTCTGAGTGAGTAGGGGAATAGCATTAGTTCTACTTTTCAGGCCAGGTAACTGAGTCCTGGCCTGATCAGAGGACATGTACCTGGTCACACAGTCTTTGTGGGTGGCAGGTCAAGCACATTCTCCTCTGTCCTGTGCTGCACCTAGAAACCAGGCTGGGGGGTAGCAGCAGTGCTGGGGAGAGTGAGGCTTGCTGGTGTCTCTCCTCTCTAGGGACCACCCTCCTCCTTTCTGATGAGGGAGGGGCCCAAAGAGGCATCTCCAGGCTTCCAGCCACAGAAGCCCATCTCACATGTCCCCTCCAGGCAATGGTGCTCCCTTTCTTGCATCTCCTTCCAGGCAGAGAGAGACGGAGACCCAGGGGGCAGCTGAAAGCTGTCTTCACCAAAGCAGCGGGGAGAGATTTGTGTGTGGCTCGCATTCTCATCGCCTGGGTATCACGCTGCTATTTAATAAAGGCCTCATTGCTTGAAGGGCCATTAAGTAACCAATGATATATTTCAACCTCACTGAGGAGGAAGACGCAGAGTTAAATCAAATTCAGACTGTGTGGAAATAAAATCCTAAAGAGACTATTCATATGCACGCCCTCTGCGAAGGGGAAGGGAACAAGCCATGGGGTCCACTCTAAGCCAGGCACTGGATAGTTGCTTTTGCATTAGTTTTCTTGCTTAAAACATTCCAGCAATGCTGGTGAGCAGAGACTGTGCTGTTGGTTTTGTAGGTGAGGAAATGGAGTGTCTGAGACACCAGCCAGTTATAGGTAGAACTATCCTCTTAGCCCTTGGTCTCTGATCACACAGTGCCTGCTCCTCCCACGATGCCATGCTGTCCTCCTGGGGAGCGTGTCTTCTCCATGGTTGCTTTGTGTACCAAGGCTGAATGGCAAGGAGGTCAGCAGCCTGTGCCCATGTAGACCATATGCTGCCTAAAGGTAGGAACCCCTCTGTCTGCCCCCACACCCTGGCATGATGTTGCACACACAGCTGGATAAAGGCTGGTAGGTTCTTCCTGCACTGAGGAGGGGAGTGCTGGCCTTTGCCACCCTCTCATCACATTCCTTTTGTCTGTCATTCCGTCTCCTTCACTCCTCTGTCCCCTCAGAGACACTTGTCCAGCCCTACTGGAAGATTGTTTTGAGTCCATCCCGAGACCTTTGCTGGGTAATAATGAGCAGGCAGATGAATCAGGTTGTGATTCTTCCTTGGGGTGTCACATTTAAAAGGAGACTCTGGATGACAACTTTGTCTGCAAGGGCCAAGGGGACAAGGTACCTTAGGTGGGATGAGGGCCATGGAGGTGATGTTCTCACATTCAGTTTTTACTCATGTCCTGGAAAAGCACCTCAAGCCCTCCCTAGCCAGCCTCACCCCTGCCAGGCTTGCCGCTGCCCCCACCCCCTGTTGTGTTGTGGCCTAATAGCCCGAGGTAGTTGTGCCACCAACCTTTGCTCACACAGAGCTCTTGGCCTGGAATCGCTTTTGTTACCCTGACCCCCGCTGGCTGAATCGGAGCCCCTTTCT
>NW_016807962.1:494071-502070 GCF_001698545.2 Rhinopithecus bieti
GTGCTATAAATTTCCCTCTACACACTGCTTTAAATGTGTCCCAGAGATTCTGGTATGTTGTATCTTTGTTCTCATTGGTTTCAAAGAACATCTTTATTTCCGCTTTCATTTCGTTATGTACCCAGTAGTCATTCAGGAGCAGGTTGTTCAGTTTCCATGTAGTTGAGCGGTTTTGATTGAGTTTCTTAGTCCTGAGATCTAGTTTGATTGCACTGGTGCCACATTTTCTTAATCCAGTCTGTCACAGATGGACATTTGGGTTGATTCCAAGTCTTTGGAGCCCCTTTCAATATCCAGCTCAGTTATGAGCTCCATCCTGAAGCCTCACCTGCCCTGCGAAGGAGCCACTTCTTCCCGTCTTGTCAGAGCCCTTGGTGTGTCCCTCCCTCTGTATGTTGCTTTTCATGGGGGTAATGATTTGCTTAAGAGCCGTGTCTCTCACTGAACCCTAAGAAGTTTGAGGACAGAGATAGTGTTCTGGTGTGTGTGTGTGTGTGTGTGTGTGTGTGTGTGTGTGTGTGATTCTCTATGCCTGGCCTAGAGTAGGTGCTCAGGAAGGGACTGTGACCCAGGAGAATGTGAGAATGTATAAGGTGGGGCCAGCGATGCCATGATGAGCAGGAGCAAGTCCAGTCCTATTACTCTCCTCTCTCTGTCCTTTGGCCTCCTTCCAGGAAAGGCGGCTTTTGTGTGGGGGTCATGCTGCTGGGTCTTCTCCGGGGCTGTCCAGCAGGGGTTTTCACCTACCCTCACCTGGGAGAGTGACCAGACCCTCCTCCCCCAGAGTCCCATCCCTTCCGGCCTTTCTTTTGTTGTTGTTGTTGTTTTGAGATGGAGTCTCGTCTCACTCTGTTGCCCAGGCTGGAGTGCAGTGGCGCGATCCTACTCACTGCAACCTCCACCGCCTGGGTTCAAGCAACTCTCCTGCCTCAGCTTCCTGAGTAGGTGGGACTACAGGCATGCTCTACCATGCCCGGCTAATTTTTGTATTTTTAGTAGAGATGAAGTTTTGCCATGTTGGCCAGGCTAGTCTCAAACTCCTGACCTCAGGTGATCTGCCTGCCTCAGCCTCCCAAAGTGTTAGGATTACAGGCGTGAGCCACCGTGCCCAGCCCCTTCCAGCCTTTGTTGTCTTCTGTCCTGAACCTCTGGCTGACTAGCAGTGAACAAATGAAAACTGGCTACACTTCCTTTGCTTTGAAATGTCTCTGGCCTAGCCTGAGGAGGTAGGGCTTAAGTACTTGGGGAGTCTCCCACTGCACCGGTAGCGACCATCCTACTCATTTCTGTATTCCCAGCCCCTTGGAACAGTGCCTGACTCACAGGAGTTGCTCAGTGATGATTTGTTGAACACAAAGGGGTTTTACATTTCTTGGTCTCTGTTTTCTTTGTTCACTGTGTGTGTTCACTTGAGTAGGATAAACAGTTGTAAAGAGTAGGCCCAAATATGTAAGGTCTCAACATCTGGAAGTCTATTTCTTACTCTTGGGATATACGCCACTTTTACCTTGGCAGGGTCATCATTCAGGGGCCCAAGATTCATTCATCTGTGGCTCTGTCCTTCCCTGGGGCTTCTGCATCACCCACACCCAGGCAGCAAAAGGGGACAAAGCATGGAGGAGCACCTACAGGAGGTTTTTATAAGTGATCCCAGGAAGTGGTACATGTCACTTCTGTCCCCATCCCACTGGCTGGAACCCAGGCACCTGGTCACACCCAAGTGCCAGGGAGACTGGGAAATGTAGCCCAGTGTTGTGTCCAGGAATAAGAGGAAATGGATTTCAGTGAACACCCCCCCATTATCTGCCACAGTGCAGTGTAGAAAAAGTGCAGGATTTGGAGTCGGCCAGAATCACCTTCAAATCCAGGCTCTGCTTCTTACTAGCTGAGTGCATTTGGGCGAGTGATTTAACTTCTTTGAGCCTTAGTTTCCTCAGCTGAGTGATGGGGGATAATAACCCCCACCCTAGAGGAGGATTGAGAGATAATGTCGGGACAGTCCCAATGGTACATAATAGGTATCCAACAATGTAAATATTACTATTAATACTATATGGATTTTTATCTTTATTATTACTGTATATCCCAGTTTTATTGATTAACAATTTAATAACATGCACATGATAACAAATTTACATAGTAGAACAGTACATCCCACCTATAGTTCCCTTCCTCAAAGGCAAACCACCTTGAGCAGTTTTCTTGGTATGTTTCCAGAGATATACATATCTAGGTATATATTGTATAAATAGCCCTTTTTATATACCTAATGTTTTAATATAATCCACTCGATTCTGCACCTTTTACATAATTTAGTAATTTAACTGAGCTATTGTTTTGTATCATTATATATTGATTTACTGCATCCTCTTTCATGGCTACCTCATATTCTATAATACAAATGTACCATCATTTACTTAATTAATGCCCTATTGATACACCCTTGGCTACTTACAGGGTGTTACCACTGTATGTAAAGCTGCAATGACCATATCCTTGCATATACATATTTGTGTACTTGTGTAAGAATATCTGTAGGATAAAATCTAGGAATGACACCATGCATTTAATTCTCTTCAAAACTAAGGTTTAAAATTTGGAATGTTTTCACTCTGGTAACTGTTGTGGAGTGAAAGAATTAGGACTTGAGATTTGGCTTGTCATAAGAAGTGGGAAATTAAGTACATTGTTTACATTTAAAACTTTTTGCTCAGGGTGAGCATGGTGGCTCACACCTGTAATTTCAGCACTTTGGGAGGCAGAGGCGGATGGATCATGTGAGGTCAGGAGTTCGAGACCAGCCTGACCAACATGGTGAAACCCTATCTCTACTAAAATACAAAATTAGCTGGGCATAGTGGCGGGCGCCTGTAGTTCCAGCTACCCAGGAGACTGAGGCAGGAGATCTTGGCTGCAGTGAGCCGAGATCACGCCATTGCACTCCAGCCTGGGTGACAGAATGAGACTCTGTCTCAAATAAATTAATAAATATAACATCTTTTGCTCACATAGACTTTTGTATCCTCATGGTGCCTTGGATTCAGATTCTGCAGCAGTAATATTGGCAGATTTATAAACCAATGCAAACCTACTCTTAGTGAGTTTATCTTCCCACATGAATGTCTACCAGCTTTCCAAAGCCCACACCTGTCAAAGAAGTCAGATTCACCGTAATACAAACAAAGTGCATCTTTTGTTTTTGTTTTGAGTGGTAGAGAAGCAAACACATTTGGGGACTTTTCTGTGTTAGGGAGTTTTTATAGGTTATTTTATTAATTCTTGCAAATCCTTTGAGGTGCAATTATTATTCCTGTTTTCCATACAAAGAAAGGGATAGGTTCACAAAGGTTGAGTGACTTGCCCAAGGCATGCAGAACCAGGATTTGAACTCAAGTCTTGATATCATTATGATATGGTCCGGCTCTGTGTCCCCACCCAAATCTCATCTTCAATTGTAATCCCCATAGTCCCCATGTGTCAAGGGAGAGACCAGGTGAAGGTAACTGAATCATGGTGGAAGTTTCTCCCATGCTGTTCTCATGATAGTGAGTGAATTCTCATGAGATCTGATGGTTTTATAAGGGCTCTTCCCCTTTCGCTCGGTACTTCTCCTTCCTGCCGCCTTGTGAAGAAGGTGCCTTGCTTCCCCTTCCGTCATGATTTTAAGTTTCCTGAGGCCTCCCCAGCCATGCTGAACTGTGAGTCAAACCTCTTTCCTTTGTAAATTACTCAGTCTGGGGCAGTTCTTGATAGCAGTATGAAAACAGATCATGCTACTCTGGATTTAATTAGGGGATTCAGCAGAACATTCCTGGATATCAAATAAGTTTTACCTATTGTGTAGATATTTGCTGATTTGCAGTGCTTCTGAGAGATTATGTGGCCTCTCTAAGCTTAGTGGAGAAAGGGAGTCATGTCTGCTATGGCCCCAAGCTTGGTTTTTAACATGCTTAGTCCTAAAGTCATGGATCCACCAATTCCCGGGTGACTAGTCTTATCTTTATGGTCAGTTCTGCTGGTTTCCATCTTTCCATGGTCTCCAACCCTTAGTTCTAAGGCAAGATTGCTGTCTCTATGACCCTGGACTCTGGCTCGTGATTTTTTTTTGTCCTTCCTTGTTGTCTCCCACCCCACCCCCTGCACCTTTGATCAAAATTCTCTTCTTGTATCTTCTGTCTCTTAGTAAAGGGAAATCTTTTAAAGCACTGTTTAAATTGGATGACATTATTATTACTAAGGTGAACTACAAACCGTACCACCACCACCACCACCACTACCACTACTACCGCCACCACCACCACTCTGCTCCCCAGTCCACCAGCCTTTGAACTGGTGTCACTTCAATCTGTTGTCTTAAAGACCTCAACATTTTGGAACCTGGGTTCAGTTCTCACAGCTCCCAGGAAATCTATTATCTAAGAACAAAATTAGCACATTAACGCTCCCCCTCCTTCTAGTCCCCCCCCATTTAAGAACGTCCTATCCAGAGAACCAAACTGTAATTCAATCCACTCTACACTGGGAAGGGCCTGTTTTTCTACAATATAGCTTAGAATCAGTACTTTGTGCCTGTGAATGTCTCTTTTTAAGATTTAATATGTGTTTATTAACTGCTGATTGCATATCAGTACAGTCCCTCTCTTGCTGGGCTGTAAATTCACTCTTGTTTTATTATTCATTGACAAGCATTTGTTAATGACCTGATAGTGTCAGGCCACCCTCTCCATTGTCTCACCCATTCCTCAGAATAAGTCTATGATGGAGGTCATCATTAGCCTCATGTGCAGTTGGGGAAAATGCAGCTTAGAGAGGTTCATTAACTTATCTATGTTTGTCTAGTAAGTGGTAGATCTGGGATTTGAACCCAGGTTGTTTGGATTCTAAATCCATAACCTCTGCCAGCTGAAAGCCAAGGCTTGTAGTTTCTTATTATCTTGCTGCTTCCGTGAGTCTATTCAAGTCCTTAATTAGTGATGACTCGAAATTAATAGTGTGTTACTGAGCCTCCTGGTGTGGGAATCAGTTTTGTTTTGACAGAAAGTCATATAGCCTATACTAAGAAGACATTACTTAATCCAGAAAGAGAGACTGTAAAAGCCCATAGGAAATCCCGAAGAAAGGAGGGGCAGCATTTTTATTTGAGTGGCTGGCTGATTGATCTCTAGAGGTTTTTATTTTTTACCCATTCCTTTTCTTCTTGCAAGGCTAAATTACTTTGACGAACTCTACCCAGTTCTTAAAATTGGCCAGGAGACTGCAGTTAAGTAAACTATTGTTTTGGGTTTTAGGTTTCCTGAAGCCATAACTTAGCATCTCCCAAACTTGTCAGATCCTAAGAATCACCTGGGGCATTTGTTAAAATTTGATTTCCCAGTAGGGGTGGGACCTAGGGACTATTTTTTTTTTTTAGCAAACTCCCTTAGGCGATTCTTCTGATCAACTAGTTTGGGAGACACTGAGTGTCACCACTGGGAATTTGGTCCCCTTTGTGGACCATCATCTTTAGAATTGAAGCACCGAGGCTCACATTATATTACAGTGGAGGGAACATGAATTCTGGAGTCAGAAAGCACAGGTCTCAGAACCCCAAGCTGCCCCCTTATAAATTGGGTTAATCTTGGACACATAACTGAGTGTTCTAATCTTAAGACCTCTGTGTGCCATTTCCTCTGCCTAGAAAGAAAAATTTGTTCTCCTTTCTCTCCCCACCTCTTCCTCCTCCTTTGTCTTCTTACTCTTCAGCTTTTGGGAAAGCATTCCTTGATTCCTCCCAAGCTGGGTCACTCATAATTATTTTTGTAATGAGTTCTTGTGTCTATCATCCCCCACTAGACTCTAAGCTCCACAAAAGCAGAAACCGTGGCTCTAATGTTTATTATTGCACACCCAACACCTAGCACAGTGTAATGTGAATGATTCAGAGTCTAATTTGTATCATCTATAAAATGGATAAATGCTATTGGTCAACAGGGGTATAGGGAGATTACATGACTCAGCGTGAGAGCAACCGTTACACAATAGGCATCTAATAGATGGTAGTTTTTGCCTTCTTTTGAGGAACTCATTTATGATTATTATGCTGAATAGAATAGATTATAACCAAGGCTTTAAGGGTCTTTACTTGACCCACTATCCTAAAAAACTTCCAATATTCTTAACATTTTAGAATTTAGCTTTCTTTTCCTCCCCGCCTCAAGTCAAAATAATGTTTTTCACTGTCTTTTAACTTTGTTCTGGTGACCCATTTTGAGGTCTTTAATAATTTTACTTGATTTCCTGTGGATAGCATATCTTTAAGATTTCTTTATTCAGTTTGGTGCTGAGAAGGAAAATGATATAATTGTAGATTAAACTTAATATTTTAAAAAGATTATGGATGGCAGAATGGATTTCAAAGATAGCTTTATGGAATCTCTTTTCCTGGAATTCTTTAGAAGACAATAAGAACATTGATGTGTGAATAGTCTCTCTAATCCATTATAAAATCCAGGCTGATATTAAGTGAACTAAATTCATAATTTTCTTGTTTCCTAACACTTAGGAATATCTTTCAGATATATGACTGCCTTTTAAATTTAAAGGGTATGAGAAAGTCTTGCTGTTAATAGATTCTTCCTTCTGTACATTGGCAAAGGAGGCTGCCCCATTGCTAGGGTGACCAGCTGTCCTGGTTTGCCCAGGCCTGAGGGGGTTCCTAAGACACTGGACTTCAGTTTTAAAACCAGGACAGTCCTGGGCAAACTGGGATGAATTGACTGGCCATCCTATTCTTGGAGAAAGAATTGGAGCAACAGTGAATTAAGCATTAGCATGCTTTTCCGTTGTTTTAAGAAAAAAACAGGAACCATAAGAAGTTAAAATTGCCTTTAAGAAATTCTGTGAAAGTTTTTGAAAATCAATTTTGCTTTTAAAGCCACTAAACGAAATACAGGTGATCTTAAATAAATGTAATGGTTTTGTACCATTTTGAACTCAATGATAGTGATTTCAAAATAAATAGTATTGTATTTTAAAATGCAATCCTATCTTTTCTGTACCTGAATGGCTGCAGCTAGTGACCTGTTTTCTAGCATTAATGTCATTTTCACTGATATGTTTCGAATGGTTCATGTTTGAAGTATTTTCTTCCAGTTAAAAATCAACAATAGATCTGATGTTATCATATATGAATCTTAAAATAGGTCGACTTTGAAGTAAGGGTCTTAACTCACATTAAGTTGTATATTATTTAAATCTCACAAGGTAAAATTTAAAATTATTTTAATATGTATTTATGCCTATTTTATTCCCCAAAAGTATGTAAAATGGCTTTCAAAAAGACACACATTGTTATACGTTTTTGGTTTCTTAACATTCAGGTAAAAAACTTAGGGCAAAGGAGCAATTAAGATGATATAATAAGATAAACTCAGGCCAGGTGCCATGGCCGAAGCTTGTTATCCCACCACTTTGGGAGGTCAAGGTGGGAGCATCTCTTGAGCCCAGGAGTTCAAAACCAGCCTGGGCAAGATAGCAGGATTCTGTCTCCACAAAAAACAAACAAAATTAGCCAGGTGTGGTGGCATGTATTAGGGAGGCTCAGGTGGGAGGATTGCTTGAGCTTGGGAGGTCAAGGCTACAGCAAACAGTAATTGAGCTACTGCACTCCAGCATGACTGTTAGAGTGAGACTCCATCTCTTAAAAAAAATCTGAGGAAAGTTAATATCTAGAAATGCATAATATATCATGCCTGTAATCCCAGCACTTTGGGAGGCCGAGGCAGGTGGATCACCTGTGGTCAGGAGTTTGAAACCAGCCTGGCCAAGATGGTGAAACCCCGTCTCTACTGAAAATACAAAAATTAGCCAGGCGTGGTGGTGGGTGCCTATAAACCCAGCTACTTGGGAGGCTGAGGCAGGAGAATTGCTTGAACCCAGGAAATGGAGGTTGCAGTGAGCCAAGATCATGCCACTGCACTGCACTCCAGCCTGGGTGATAGAGCAAGACTCCGTCTCAAAA
>NW_016807962.1:502318-518973 GCF_001698545.2 Rhinopithecus bieti
AAAAAAAAAAAAAAAAAAAAAAAAAGCATAATATAAAGGTCTTGCAGTTTTTATAATGGGACACAGATTTGGTTTGGAGCTTTCTGGTTACCAAGGAAAGACAGAAATGTACCAAGTGGTAAGTCATATCTATCAGATCAAATAGAAGATGTTGAAGAGAAGCTTGGCTTTTCCTAGCACTGACACTGGGAGAAACTCCCCCAGAGGGCTTCATAAAGGAGCCCCTGCGTGATGTGGTGAATAGCATACTCCAACAGCCTCCTCTAATCAGTGCAGTGTCACAGTTTTGTATGAGATCGAGCCCCTCAGTGCACTCTGAGGTATAACAACAAAGTGCCCATGAGATTGGCTACTATATTTAATACATTGGGATGTTCCTGGGATGTGCCCTATTGGGCTGTGCCTCAGAGTCCCCTGGTGAGCATTTTAACATTCAGATTCCTAGTTCCCTGACAGGATTACCTGACAGAGAACCACCTATTTAGAATTTTCAAAAGAAATTCAAAGAGGAAACCCAAATGTCTAATAAACACTTGAAAAAAATAATTTGGCCGGATGTGGTGGCTCACACCTGTAATCCCAGCACTTTGGGAGGCCTAGGCGGGCGGATCACGAGGTCAGGAGTTCAAGACCAGCCTGGCCAACATGGTGAAACCCCATATCTACTAAAAATACAAAAATTAGCTGGGCGTGGTGGTGGGTGCCTATAGTCCCAGCTACTCAGGAGGCTGAGGCAAGAGAATCGCTTGAACCCAGGAGGCAGAGGTTGCAGTGAGCCAAGATTGCGCCACTGCACTCCAGCCTGGGCGGCAGAGTGAGACTCCATCTCAAAAAAAGAAAAAAAAAAGGAAAAAAAAATTTAGTCTCACTAATCATGCAAATTAAATGCAAGAAATGCATCTAAGAAATGCAAATTAAAATAACAATGAGATACTATTTCACATTCATCAAAGATTGGCAAAAATACTTAGCAATATTTAGTGGTGTTAAAAATGTATCTACTCTTCGACCCCAAAAATTCCACTTCTAGAGAAATTGTTGTCCATGTGCTCAATGAGATACAATAAGGATGCTTATTGCAGTGTTCTGTGTAATGGAAAAATTGGAAAGCACTGAAATTCCATCACTAGTGGGATGCATGCATCAATTTATGTATAGGGGTTGAATTGTGCCCCCCTGACAAAAAAAAGATATGTCCAAGCCCTAACTAGTATCTGTGAATATGACCTTATTTGGAAATAGTCTTTGTGGATGTAATTAAGGATCTTGGGATGAGTTGATCCTCGTTTTAGGGTGGGTCCTAAATCCAATGACAAGTGTCTTTATAAGAGACAGAAAAGGAGAAGACAGACATATGGAGAGGAGGGTCATGTGAAGACGGTGGCAGGGATTGGAGTGATGTGTGAACAAGGCAAGCGATGCCAAGGGTTGCTGGCATCCACCAGAAGCCAGGAAGAGGCATGGAGTGGATCCTCCCTTGGAGTCTTCAGAGGAAGTCAACCCTGCTGACATCTTGATCCTGGATGTCTGATCTCCAGAGCTGTGAGAGAATAACTTTCTGTTTTAAGCCACCAAGTTCATGGTAATTTGTTATGGCAGGCTTAGGAAACTAATACACTGATCTTCTCCACACCCCAGGGATACCTGGAAGAGGGCATAGTTATACAGTTCTTCTTCAACAAGAAAATGGACCCATGGAGCTAATAATCTCCCACAGTAGTTGAAACAGTCTTGCCCTGATGTGAGGCTGAAAGAGCCGTTGGAGACCATGTAGTCCAACTTCTCCCCCCATTTTCCAGATGAGGATACCCAGAAAGAGGAAGTGGTTTGCCCAAGACCTGGAACTAATGGGTTTGAATCCAACTGGCAAAACTTGGATTCAAACCAAGATCTGATTCCTGTGTTCTTCCCACTTCAGTCAAGGCACTGGCACTAGCTTGTGTCTGGTCCTTTCGGATCTATGTGGCAGCATGGACCAGAGGAAGGAGCTCACGTGTTGGAACTGGAAGGCTTGAGTTAATGTCTTGTCTTTCCCATACTCTACCAGCATGGCAGGGAGCAGGTTACTTCTCTAATCCTTATATTCCTCTTCTGAGCAGTGAAGCTAACCTTTTCTCCTAGAGCACTGGGATTTCTGGATGGTGAGGCACATATAAGATACTACTTGTGAAAAGGTATTTATTAAATTGTGAATCACTATACAAATAGTAGCTATCATCATTGTCATCTAGTCTAGCCTCAGATCAAGAAAGTGAAAACTCAGCAAGCATGGTGGGAAGAATTCTAAGATGACCTTGAATGATACTCTCCCTTGTATAATCCTCTTCCCTTTGAGTGTGGGTGGACCCTATGTCTATGATGAGATATCGCCCCTGTGACCATGTTACATTGTAGGGCAAAAGGGAGATATCCCTGGGGCTGATTTAATCAGGCCAGCCCTTTAAAGGAAAAGAGTTTTCTCTGGCTGGTTGCAGAAGAGGAAGTCTGAGAGATGCATTCCAGCCAGTCAGGAAGAAAGCAGATACCCATATTATCAATTACCTATGGGGGTCACTATGACAAGGAGCCATGGGCAGTCTCTAGTTGCTGAGTGTGGTCCCTGGCTGACAGCTAGAAGGAAAATAAGGTTCTCAGTCCCTCTGCTGCAAGGAGATGAATTCTACCAACAACCAGTGAGCACAGATGATGACCCTGAGCCCAGATGAGTGTCATAACCCTGGCAAAACCTTAATTTGAACCTGGTGATAACTGGAGCAGGGAACAGAGAAACCAGTTACACCATGGTGGATTCCTGACCTAAAGGACTGTGAATTAATAAATAGGTGTTGTCTTCAGGCACCACGTTTGTATTAATTTTTTGTGCAGCAATAGAAAGCTAATACAGGTTACACATTTTTTTTTTTTTCTGGATCACAGAGCATTAAGTACACATGTGTACATGTCTGTGTATCCCTCTAAGAAACTTCGAGTTTCTCTGGGGCTAGAGCTGCATCTCATTCATCTCTAGAGTCATTTTGGCTGGGTTTGTTCCTGGCTCTGCCACTTATGAGTTGAAAACTGAGGCAAGTTACTTTACGTCTCTGTGCCTCAGTTTCCTCATCTGTTAAATGGGTATGATGATAGCACTTACCTCTAGGGTTGTTAGGAGTTTTAAGTAACTTAATACATTGAAAGTGCTTAGAGCCATGCCTGGCACATGGTAAATGCTCAGCAAACATGGCGATAGTGGTTTTATTTTATATCCCAGCCCTTAGCCCAGTAGCTAGCACATGATAGGCATTCGATTAATGTTTGTCAAGTGGATGAATTAATTAATTACGACTAGAATCTCGGTTTCCTGAGTCTTAATCCCACAATGTTTCTTTTAATCATTATTTGCAACAGGATACAGGCTTTTCCAAAGCTAAGTTGACTGGCTCTGTTTCTTCAAGGTGCACCAAGAAAGCATCAGATTTATCACAGCATGGAAATGCAGAGGTGTTTAAGCTGGTCCCAGAGTGCTTAAGGACCTGCATGCTGTGGATGCTGACTGAAAGCCGTATGTGGCCTAGCTCTGCCTTAATAGACCATGCCAGCGGATCAGGGTGACACACACTTAATGCAATTGCCTCATTATCTGGTCATCAGGGAAATGCCAGCTGTCATTACCAACTGAGCTGGGCCATCAATCAGTTTGTTCTGAGTTCATTAAGTAAATTAAAAGGTATTGCTTAAATACTTAATAGAGGAATAACAGCTCTCATCTCAAGGAGCTAGTGAAAGCACTGGATTTGGCCACAGCTATTAGCTGTGTTGAGCTGTGAAAAATGAGATTTGGAACTTATAGCTCAACATCAGAAACAAAAGGAGGCTCCAAAATTTGATAAAGATGCCCATACGTGCTAGCCCCTCTCCCATCACTTTTGGGCAGTTATTGCTAATGATACCTTTTAAAATTCTAAACAGCAGAGTGAACTCTCTCTTGCAGCCGGGAGCTGGCCCATCCCTCTTGAAACTGGACCACACTGTGGTCATATATTTCCTTTCCCCTGTGGTGAAGTGGACATGAACATTATTGTTAAATCCTTGCCTGGAGGAATGAAGGACCAAATCTGAACATGACCGCTGTAGGCTTGAGCAGTTTCACATCAAAATTGGTCCTGAGGCTTATGAATTCTGGCTCCACTGAGCTCCCTGTCTGTTGCAAAGCCCTGTGGGCAGGCTTTCCTTCCTCCACATGGAGCTACATGCCATTAATTCCTCTAGCATCTGTTTCGTGCCTACTCCCTCCCAGGCACTGGGCTAGGCACCGGAGTATGGAGATCATGAAGGTGTTGCTGCCTCGAGGAAACTTATGATCCTGCTCCTCACGATCCTGTGCCCACACCACCTTCCTGGCTTCTAGACTTGGCAAATTCCACCTCACCTTTGATGTTTCTTCCAAACCACATTTTTTCTTCCAGCAGAATAACTCATGCTTCTGCTTCATACTCCTGTAGCCCTTTGGCCCTCATCTTCTAGAGCCTGGGTGAATTTGCATTATCATTTGTTTACAAGTCCATCCTGAAGACAGGGACTGAGCCTTATTCTTTTCTGAACCCCCCAAATGCCTGACATTGAGTTGATACATAATAAAGTTTGCTTGAATGAAAGACTAAGTTCGTAAAAGGGCATAACTATTCTTATGTAAGGTGTGTAGGAGGGTGGAGGTGGGGATGGAGCCAGAGAATAAATGTGGTTTTTAAATATCTCTTTTACCACCAGAGGGAGAGGTGTGTTTATAAATATCTCTTTATGTGAGCCTTTAGGTTCTGTGGTCTCAAGGCCAAAGAGAAGCTCAGGGCCTTTCCAAGTGACTTCTCAAATTTTAAGATGTTTTACTTCAATTAAAAGTAGATATGGGCCGGCGCGCGGTGCGCTCAAGCCTGTAATCCCAGCACTTTGGGGAGGCCGAGACGGCGCGGATCATGAGGTCAGGGGATCGAGACCATCCTGGCCTAATACGGTGGAAACCCGTCTCTACTAAAAATACAAAAAACTAGCCGCGGCGATTGAGGCGCGGCGCCTGTAGTCCCGCTACCTCGGGGGGGGCGCTGAGACAGGGAGAATGGCGGTGAACCCGGGGAGCGGGCTTTGCAGTGAGCTGGAGATCCGTGCCACTGCCACTCCAGCCTGGGTGGCCAGAGCAAGACCCTCCGCCTCTCAAAAAAAAAAAAAAAAAAAAAATAAATAAATAAAGTAATAAATAAATAAATAAAAGTAGATATGATTGGCCGGGCGCAGTGGCCAGCACATCTGGAATCCCAGCACTTTGGGAGGCTGAGGCAGGCAGATCACTTGAGGCCAGGAGTTCACTGCAACATGGTGAAACCTTGTCTCTACCAAAAATATGAAAATTAGCCAGGTGAGGTGGTGGGTGCCTGTAATCCCAGCTACTCACTAGGAAGGCTGAGGCAGGAAAATTGTTGAATCCAGGAGCCAGAGGTTGCAGTGAGCTGAGATTGTGCCAGTGTACTCCAGCATGGGTGACAGAGTGAGATTCAGTAAAAAAAAAAAAAAGAAAAAAGAAAGAGTGGATTTGAGCTTGAATCGTGTCACCTTACAGCAGATCACTTTCTATTTTTCCCTGGAATACTTTGTCATTCATTGTTCTTTCTTACTGGAGGTTTAGGAGTGGTAGTGGGAATTTATTCACAGATTCAAATCTATAGGCAGTAAAATGCCATCCTCCCTGAACACCTTTAATACAATAGTGGGGTTTAATGCAATATTTGTTCTTGGCGCCCACTATCTAGGGCAGCTGAAGGAAGTCTCCTTCCCTTCCCACCTCTGGCCTTTGCTTTTTCTCAGTAATCACTCCAAGAACACATCCACCCATTCAGCACTTCTTTCCTCTATAATTCCTCTATGAAGCAGGCACGTGCCCTTCTTGCCTTGGGTTTTCTCTACTCCCATTCCTGAATTTCCAGTTCCTGTGGGATACCTCCGTTTGATGTCCTGTTGTCCCCTCTAGCTCAGTTCTTCTAAAAGTTAATTTTTTCTTCCGTTTATACTCCCATTCCCAACACTATTGTATTAGCGGTTCTGTTGGGCACTGATATCAGGAGGTGAGGCTTGGCACAGGCATAGGCACCCAGGTGGAAGATGCAGTGCTTTGAGTGGGAATGCTGTGGCAGTCTGTTCAGCACTCTGGAGAGCTCCTAGGTGGGGCCAGGTCCCTTCTCCCAAGAATGGGTCTGGGAACTCAGTACACACCCCATCATCACCGCAGTTCTATGATAGTTAGGGAACCTCGTCCATTTCTTCTAGGCTCAGTTCTGTGGGGCCTAAGGATTTAATGGGGCTGGGTTCTAGTCCTTGTTCTACGACTTACTGGATGCAGTACCAGAGGGTTAAATAAATCGGTATTTAATTGCTCTGAGTTTAGGTTTTTCACATAGGTAAAGTGAAAATAATACATGCACCTATTTCATAGTGTTGTTGTGAGGGTGAATTGAGATAGCACGTGTAATATACACAGCACATAAATAGTAGCCACCATTTTCATTATTATTACGGAAATTATCAGTACAATATTAATTTTTACTACTATGTGATTGTATGACTTGAGGCTCTTGTGGCAGTGGCACATCTCTGGGAGTTTTCGGCTGGCTTTTGGGATCAGGAGGAGCAAATGAATTTGGAGTGGGGCAGAGCTCATTCACCTTTAGTTAGTCCTCTAGGAGACCTCTTCTGTCTCCCTTGGGTACATTATTTTGGCAGCACTGGATACATCGTGCTCAGCACAAGTCATTGTTGATTGCTGGAAAAGAAGAGCAGCCCCTTGTAGATTTGCAGAGTGGGAAATATCCTGCATGTGGCAAATGGGGAAATAGGCTTGAAGAGGTCTGTGAATGCCTGAGGTGGCCCCACGAGTCAGTGGCCACACACAGGACCAGCTCCTTGGGCTCCTGGCTGCTCTCTGCTCAGTCTTTGCCCATGCGGTTTGCTTCCTCCCTCCCCAGTCTTTTGGTAACTTCCCTTTTATTCATCAAGAGTCAGTTCAAATGGCTTCTACCTCTCCGAGATTTGGTTGCTCCTTCTGTGAAATGGGGATATGATGGCTATTTAAAAGGTGGTGTGGAGCTCTGAATGGAAATTTGACAGCATAGGTAAAAAGCTTGGCTTAGATGGTGACTGCAGGCATTATTTGTCTGACTTGTCCACTGGTTCATTCATCCTCCTATGTTGCCCTGTGATGATTAATACTGAGTGTCAACTTGATTGGATTGAAGGGTGCAAAGTATTGATTCTGGGTGTGTCTGTGAATGTGTCACCAAAGGAGATTAACATTTGAGTCAGTGGGCTGGAAAAGGCAGACCGACCCTTAATCTGGGTGGGCACCATCTAATCAGCTGCCAGCACAGCTAGAATATAAAGCAGGCAGAAAGATGTGAAAAGCCTGGACTGGCTTAGCCTCCCAGTCCACATCTTTCTCCCATGCTGGATGCTTCCTGCCTTTGTTTTTTTTTTTTTTTTTTTTTTTTTTNTTGGATTGAAGGGTGCAAAGTATTGATTCTGGGTGTGTCTGTGAATGTGTCACCAAAGGAGATTAACATTTGAGTCAGTGGGCTGGAAAAGGCAGACCGACCCTTAATCTGGGTGGGCACCATCTAATCAGCTGCCAGCACAGCTAGAATATAAAGCAGGCAGAAAGATGTGAAAAGCCTGGACTGGCTTAGCCTCCCAGTCCACATCTTTCTCCCATGCTGGATGCTTCCTGCCTTTGTTTTTTTTTTTTTTTTTTTTTTGAGACTGAGTCTTGCTCTGTGCCCCAGGCTGGAGTGCAGTGGCGCGATCTTGGCTCACTGCAAGCTCTGCCCCCCTGGGTTCACATCATTCTCCTGCCTCAGCCTCCCGAGTAGCTGGGACTACAGGTGCCCGCCACCACACCCGGCTAATTTTCTTGTATTTTTAGTAGAAACGGGGTTTTGCCATGTTAGCCAGGATGATCTCGATCTCCTGACCTCATGATCCGCCCGCCTCGGCCTCCCGAAGTGCTGGGATTACAGGCTTGAGCCACCGCGCCCGGCAACTTGCTTCCTGCCTTTGAACATCGGATTCCAAGTTCTTCAGCTTTGGGACTTGGACTGGCTTCCTTGCTCTTCAGCTTGCAGATAGACTATTATGGGACCTTGTGATCGTGTGAGTTAATACTTAATAAACTCCCCTTTATATATGTGTATCTATCCTATTAGTCCTGTCTTTCTAGAGAACCCTGACTAATACATCCCCCCTTCAGCTTTGCCTCTCACCACTAACCCTCTGCTCCTATGTGTGGAATTTCTGAGCATCCCCGGAGCATACTACCTGGCTCAAAGGCATGGCTTGCTTATGTGTTGGATAAATGAATTTATGGACCGGCAACACCACGGTGCCTTTAGACCAATGCTCTGGTGGGACTTGTTATTGGGGAAAGTACTGAATTGGACTGGGTTCCTGGGTAACTGGGGAAAAGCCGCCCTAAGAAGAGTCAGGTGTGACTTTGGATAAAGTTGTCTGATATCCTGGGTGAGAGGTAAATGTTGCTGAAATGGAAACCTGATTTGCGTTGTTTCCGTTTCAGTTAATAAACCATTTAAAGTTTTGATGTGGAAGAGTCTAGGTAATTTGAGGCCTAGTGGTAAATTGATATAATTTACCAACTGTGAGGAAGTAGAGAACTGGGAGATTACTGTTGATAATTTACAGGGTATAATGGAGTTAATTTATAATTTATAATTGATATTGGAGCTCTTTTCCATGGACTGAATTATGATGGAATGGAGTGAGAGTCATTTAAAGAGATTATTTTGTTGTTTGTGTCACCCTCATGAATTGGAAAGTAGAAAAAGAACACAGAGCTAAATTGGTATCTAATCTTTTCAGAGCTATTTGCTAAATAAACTGGAATTTTAATTAAAACTGCAAGCCAAGAGGTAATTGCTTTAGAAGTTTGTGAAGTTTTTTTCTTTTTCTCTTGCCTAATAATATAATTACTACTAATAAAGATTCTTTATGGGTGGGAAATTAGACAGCAGAATAAATAACTGGAGGAGATTGCTATGGTACGCTGAAATTATGAAAGGGGCAAGGTTATCTTCCCCTCCTACTAATGGGGATTTTTCCTCCCCATTGTTAAATTGTTTGGTAACAATTTTGATCTCATTAAAAGTATTACAATCACAAGCAGAAACAAGGTGGACGATGGGCCTCACTGTGGCTCTTCCAGCTTTCATTCATATGAATCAATGATAATGAATGGATTTAATAAAAAATACAACATGCTTTGGTGATTAACTCAGTGAAGGATGAATGGCACACTTACCCAGAGTATCATATTTGCAATAATGAAGAAGAAGTGAACAGGAAAAGGAAACTTCATAGATCACAAGAATTGCTACTTTCCAGTAAAAGGTTGTTAATTACTTATCCTCTTGCTATATTTATTGGCTCTATTAGAGGATGAGTAATTATTGTGTTCCTGGGAAACCCACTGGAGCCAGACGGCGCCTTTATTACATTGGAAGGCTCTTCAGGGTGCTAGTTATCTGTGTGGGAGCTCTCCCTTCAGATTCCCGAATGACTAGGAACCTGGCGGAGGTGAGACAGGAATGTAGCCCCCGAGCAGAAGGGAAGGGGCCTGTGAAGTGTGTGAACTGTCAGAGCAGTCCTTGCACATGGAGCCATGACTGCCCTTACTTCCCCACGCCTGCCCCCAGCCCTGCTCCCTGCACATACTTTTTTCTGGCCCCCATCACAACCCATGCTCCCTCCCCTTTCTCCCAGCCTAGGTCGGCTTCCTCATGGTCTTGGCTGCTCTCAGTCTTTCTCCACTCCTCATCCTCTCTCCATCCTCCCCTGGTCTGACATAGCCCTGCTTGGGCACTGGGGACTTTGCACATAGCCCTGATTGGGCACTTCCTCCGCCTGCAGAGTCAAGCTGCAGCTCCACAGCTTGCCCTGTGAGCCCACTGTGATCTGTGTGGGCTGCGTGGACCTCTCCAGCTTTGGCTGTTCCCTTGTCCCCCCAGGCTCCAGGCACGTGGGACATCTCTGCTATCCCAGACTCCCTCATTCATATGCACTGATCCCTCTGCCTGATTTCCCTTCATCTCTTCCTTTGCGAAGGCCTACTTTACGCCCCACTCCAGTGGCCCCTCCTTGGTTAAGCTTTTTCTCATTTACACCAGAAGCCACTGCCCCTCCCTCTGGGCTCTCACACTGCACTTTGGCATGTGGAGTGCATTTGCAGATCTGTCCACACATCTGCCTCTACCCCGACCTGGCTCCTGGATCCCTGGTGGACCAGAGCCATGCTTCATGGACTGTTTTTCCTGAGGTGGGTTTGTGGAGGGCCAGCTTCTGCTTTCTCTGCCAACGGGCATGTCTGGGGACACTTCCTCTCTGCCTTTCTCACCAAGGGTCTTAATTAGATGAACAATCCAGGAGGCTTGCTCTCAATATTCTCTAATTGGACTAATTTGGCTCCTACTGTCTACCAGGCCGTTCACAAACAGACTTTCACCTATGCAGTTGTTTTCATCTTTACAACATCCCCTGTGAGGGAGGCTCTGCTACTCATCTTTCTCAGACGATGAAACCAAGGCCCTTAATAGTTGGCAGGGCTGAGATTTGAATCCAAGTCCCTGATTTGAATCCAAGTCCCTGAACTCAAGGGAAGGAGCCTTTCTGCACGTGTCGGCTTTCTCCAGAGGTTACATGCCTACCCGTGAAGACTCATGAGGCTTTAATACCATGATTGTACCATGTGCACATTGTACCATGTGCACTTTGCTAGTCCTGCAAAACACCCCCATCTCCTAGCTCTTTTGGGTAGCAGAAAGATGGATGAAGGAGGAGTTTTTAAAAATCTTATCAGTCAATAAGTATGAGGTGAAGAATGATAAGAAAGAATGGAAGAGAAGAAGGAAACTGGCATTTTTTGAACACCTAGTATGCATCAAGCATTGTGTGCCAGGCCCTGTGCTAGGTGGTTCAAACATATTATTAATCCTTGTAATAACCCAATCAAGTTGATGTTACTGTTCCCGTCGAGGAAACAGGCTTGGAGTTGCTCCCACAGGGAGGCTTCCCCACCAGCCCCTTCCAAAGACACTGCAGTTGGGAAGCTGTCTGGTCCCTCACCGGCATGAGGAAACCTTTTCTCACCAGCCCCATTTTCTGTAGGCAAGAGTGAGCGTGGAATTTTCCTGAGCCCCTCAGTTGGGGTAGAATTTCTCCTCTGTCTGGGGAGCAATGCTGTTCACTGTGAAGTGAGCAGCAAGGCAGAGAAGTGAGCGGGCCTCCCTCTTTCAGCCTGAAAGGGACATGCCTTCTTTGGATGTGCTCACATTTGGCAGATAGAACTGTGTTCCATCTGGTCACACCCTTCAGGATTTCATCAATTTCCACCAGTATTTTCTTTCTTTCTTTCTTTTTTTTTTTTTTTTTGAGGCGGAGTTTCACTCTTGTTGCCCAGGCTGGAGTGCAATGGCACGATCTCGGCTCACCGCAACCTCCACCTCCCAGGTTCAAGCAATTCTCCTGCCTCAGCCTCCCTAGTAGCTGGGATTATAGGCATGTGCCACCAGGCCCAGCTAATTTTGTCTTTTTAGTAAAGACGGGGTTTCTCCATGTTGGTCAGGCTGGTCTCAAACTCCCGACCTCAGGTGATCCCCCTGCGTCGGCCTCCCAAAGTGCTGGGATTACAGGCGTGAGCCACTGCACCCGGCCTTCCACCAGTATTTTCTTAGTCGGCTTGTTTTCTTGATTGAGGAAGAGTGATAGATTTTTTGTTTTTTTTTGGTCCACTCTTGAAGGGCAGTTGCTTAGTCCTTTCTTTGTCTTAGTTGGCCTCTTCTGGACTTTTCTGTGCTATGTTTTTTCTTTTACAATTTTTATTGTTATGGATTCTTTCTAATTTGGTCTTGAGGTCTCTCTGTTGAGTGTGGCCACAAGTCCAGATAGCCAGTCTCTAGGAGAGCCCTGACCAAGGGGATGGTTAGGTTTGGGTGTGTGTTAGATGAGACAACATGATGAGGAGGTGAAACGGAAGAAATTTATTACTCAGAGGATCCAGAGAGGTTAGGGGCATTGACTGGGGACCATCTGGAAGTCTGGAGGGGACAGGGAACACAACCAGTGAATGGGAAGTGAGAGCGAGTGAGTGAGCAAGAGAGAGAGACACAGAGAGAGAGAGAGAGAGAAAGAGAAGAGAGACAGAGAGACTCTGGTGTTGGTGATTAGGTTTTGTTTTGGTCAGCAGCTGTGGGTGCGCTGGGTTTTGGGTCCGTAGGATGAGCAACAAACAGACAGTATCACCAACAACGACATGGAAAGGAAAGTTTTAACTAGGCCAAAGGCGATGTGGTATGACTGTGTTTCAAATAACTTATGCCAGGCCACAAAATGAATGCCAAGGCAGAAACTGCAGGGTATATTAAAGAAATTTATGACATCTTCTTTGAAGTGTTTGTCACAACTCTCTGCTCTATGTGCTCATTCCATCCATCCATCCATCCATCCATCCATCCATCCATCCATTCCCCTTAGTCGAATTGAAGGAGTGCAATCTTTGGAGATAAACCAACATGGCTTCAAATTCTGGGTTTGTCACTTATTAGCAATGCGATTATATTTCTTTTTTTTTTTTTTTTTTTGAGGCGGAGTCTCGCTCTGTCGCCCGGACTGGAGTGCAGTGGCTGGATCTCAGCTCACTGCAAGCTCCGCCTCCCGGGTTTACGCCATTCTCCTGCCTCAGCCTCCGGAGGAGCTGGGACTACAGGCACCCGCCACCTTGCCCGGCTAGTTTTTGTATTTTTTTTAGTAGAGACAGGGTTTCACGGTGTCAGCCAGGATGGTCTCGATCTCCTGACCTCGTGATCCGCCCGTCTCGGCCTCCCAAAGTGCTGGGATTACAGGCTTGAGCCACCGCGCCCGGCCGCGATTATATTTCTTTATCTGCAAAATGGAGGCATTTATGTAAGATACCAGGTACATTGTTAAGTACTCAATAGTAATTATTATATTCATTATATTATAAGGATATATTTATCTTAAATTCCTTCATTCTCAGAACGTGTTCTATCTCTGGGACCTTGCTCTGAAACTGAAATGGTGCATTCATTATCTATTGCCATGTAACAAATTTCCCCAAAACTTAGCAGCTTAAAACAGAAACATCCATGATCTTACACCATTTCTGAGGGTTAGGAATCTGAATGTGACTTATCTGGGTGGTTCTAGCTTAGGCTTTTTCATGAGGCTACAATCAAGCTGTTGGGCAGGGCCGCAGACCCTGAGTACTTGACTGGGGCTGACGGATCCACTTCCAAGCTCACCCACATGGCTGATGGCAGGTGACTTTGATTGCTTACCACGTGGGCATCTCCCTTGGCATTCCCAAAGCAAGGGGGAGTGGGGAGACTAAGGCAGATGCCTAAATATCCTAAATATCAGAAGCGATGGCTTATCACTTCTGCTATATGTCATTGGTCATCTAGACCAAGCCTGTGACAATGTGGGAGAGGACACACAGGGAATGAATTCCAGGAGGCAGGGATCACTGGGGACCATCTTTGAGGCTGCAGACCACAGGTAGGGGAGAGGGTAGAAAGAAGAATAAAATGTCTCTCCCCTGAAGCATCCTGTCAGGTGAGGGAGGCAGTCGTGTAAACATAAATGCCCCGTGGGGCAGTGACTATATTACTGTCACCAACAGAATGCCAGGGGAACATTGGAGAGAACTCTATTAACCTGCCTGAAGGCATCATGGAAGGTTTCCCAAGTGCAGACACACCGCAGTGTCCTTACTCAAGAGCTGTCCTAATGACACGTGATATTTGGTTGGCGTCTTTTTAAATTGAAGTTACTTGTTGAGGTGATTTCCTTGGACATTAAAAATAATAACCTGTCTCATATAACAGCAATGTACTGTTTACAGAGTGCTTTCCCATGTGTTATCACAGTCCACATAACAGCCCTGGGAGGTGGACAGGTTTTATTACTATTGTTTTTCTCAGTTGTGGCTGAGCTGCGGAAGCTTAAAAGGGCAAAGTCACTGTCAGAGTCTCTGAGCAGGGTGTAGTGGGTTGGGCTTGAGCCGGGGTCTTGCTGGTCCATGCTTGGTGCTTTAGCCACCTCACCTTCCCTGTGTTTCCTTTGAGTACTTTGGACCCCTCATCTTAGAGCAGCCATTTGGACCATTTCCCCACTACAGATGCATTGCCCACAGACTTGCTCATATCAAAGCTTATTTGCCACCTTTATCCTCAGTCACTTGAAATGCTTTCTGTTCATAGAGAAGCTTTATGAAGAAAATCATTCACAAAGTACAGAAATGTGAACTGTGCTTTCATCAGCATTCACTGTGAAATTTCATTTTGCAAAATCCCCAGGGGGATTTGAACTTTCTATTTGGGCCATTAGAAGAGGGACCCGAACATCATCAATTCCTTAAACACAGATTTGCTCAAAGAACATTTAACAGATTCAGTTCTCATTTGAATGTGACTATTTTGCAAGTTTGTTTTTAGTTCTTTTGGTAAAGTGGGAAAAGATTTCGGGTCCATCCAGGTGTATACTCTGGGGGAGGAACTTTCTTTGTGACAAAGATGGTAGCATGTAGGGTGAAGGTAGGTTAGTTACAGTTATTCATCTGTGACTAGTAAATAAGACCATAGCAATCTCCAAAAAGACATCTTCAGTGCTGAAGTGCATGGGCCTTGAAACTGCGCACACCTGGATTTGATCCTGCCTCTGTCCTTACTATAATACCTCTGTGACCTTGGGAAAGTTATTTACTCTTCTAGCGCTTGGTGCCCTCATTTGCAAATAGGGTTAATAGTAGCACCTATATCATAACCTTTATCATAGGGTTAATAGCACCTTTATCATGTTTGTGGATTAAATAAGGTCATACATGTAAAGTGTTTAACACATAGACATAGGAATAAGCATTACCTGAATGCTAATGTTAGTGGTGATGATGATGACATGTATTTGAGTGACTGCTCTTTGTGAGTTCATTCATTCATGAAACATTACTGCAAGCATTGCTAACACTGGTATCTGAGAACAACTAGGGGCTGTAGGGAGTCTTTGAATCTCCTAAGCTCACGTGGAATATTTTGTGCATGTGTGTGCTTTTTTTTTTTTTTTTTTCTGGCACGAATCTCAAAGGGATTTATGACCTCAGAAAGGTTAAAAACAAAGCCTACAGGGTGCTGAAGACTTGGTGTTAGGGATACACTGATGAGCATGGGGCTCTCCTTGTGCTTAAAGAGTTTGCAAAGAGGCCAGGCGGACAGATGTGCAGACAAGATGTTGCAGAATGACCTGTGATGGGTGTAGCGACCGAGGTCACAAAGAGAGCTGGAAGATCATCATCATGGAGGGGGAGTGGATGGGCAAGCCCAGTCAGAAGATCCCAGGCGGAAGGAATGCCATGAAGAAATCCAGGCCACCGAACAATAAAGTGCTGTATCCTTAAAGGGTCAAAGGCAGTCACAGTGGCAGTGCAAGTGCCCAAGAGTTAAGTGACCCAACTTGAGGTGGGCAGGTTGGCAGAGGGGAGTCTGTGAAGTGTCTTTCAGATGAGGCTTGAGGCTTAGCCTTGATCCTGTGGTTGGTCCCTGGGGAGGCATTGAAGCATTGTAAGCAAAGGGGCGATATGGTCAGAGCTGTGTTTAAAAATAAAAATCTGGGCTGGGCTCAGTGCCTCACATCTATAATCCCAGCACTTTGGAAAGCCAAGACGGGAAAACTGCTTGAGGCCAGGAGTTTGAGACCAGCCTGGGCAACACGGCGCAACTCTGACTCTACAAAAAGTAAAAGATATAGTCAGGTGCTGTGCCATGTGCTTATAGTTCCAGCTACTAGGGAGGCTGAGGCAGGAGGATCACTTGAGGCTGGGAGTTTGAAGCTGCAGTGAGCTATGATCACACCACTGCACTCCAGCCTGTCTGACAGAGTGAGACCCCATCTCTGAAAAAAATAAAAATAAAAATAATGAAAATAAAAGTCTCTCATCCTGCTGTGTGTCAGGTAGACTAAAGAGGAGACTGTAGAGGAAGGGAGGTAGGGGAGGAGGCTGGTGAGAGATGAGGCCCTGAACTAAGGCAGAGGCAGTGGGGATTCAGGAAGGAGAGAAAATTAAAAATGAGCTAGGAGATCAACCAGAGGGCTTGCTGCCCAGTGGATGTTGAGGAGGGAGAAGGTGACATGGGTGATTCTCAGGATTATGGCTTCTAATTTTCCTGTGGGCCTGGGACCTGCCAGATACCTGGTTACACCCCACTGGAGACCTGAGACAAGCATATCAAATTGTTCCTAGCCCTGGAAATGCATAGTGTTAATGAGGGAGATAAGGATTACACATGAAATAACTAAATAACAGCACAGGCACATCCTAAGCATGGTGAGAGAATCAGGAAGGTGATGGTGTGAACTGGAGTGGTTCCAAAGCTCTCTGTGGCGTTATATCAAATGAGCAGTTTTTAATGTTCATCTTGTCTGACCTCTCAGCTTCCCACCACTCCTTTAGTCTTGAAACACTTTTCCCTTGCTTTTACAACACGTAGTCTCTCTCTCTGTGGTCTCTCTTTCCTGGTTGGCTCGCTGGGTTCATTCTTTTCTGGGGGCAGGGGCGGGTGGCG
>NW_016807962.1:519206-574771 GCF_001698545.2 Rhinopithecus bieti
TGGCGGGGGTGGTGGGGGCGTGCTCCAGCACAGGGTGCAGCCCTACCTGAAATGCCCCCTGCTGAAGTCTCATCTCCACCACTTCCCTCTTGTCCTCTCTGCTGCAGCCACCCTGACCCTCCTTCAGGCTTTGCATTGTGTCAATGACAGTCCTACTTCTCTGCTTTTACACATTTATTTTCTGTCTGAACGCCCTTCCTCCCTCATCTCCTAGTCAACTCCCATTCTTCCTTCCAATCTCAGCTCAAATTGTCCATCCTCAGGAAAAGGTTGGCCATTTGATTTATTGCCCAAACTGGGATACATTTGAAAGTGCAAGGGGTGTTATAAACAATAACATCAGGACAACAGGCATACGCTGGAAGCTTCCTGGACAAATGGACACCCCTGACATGGGATGACCTTCTCAGGCTCCCCAGATGTGATTGGGTCCCCCTGTGCCCTCGTTGCTCTCTGGTATTCCTTCCACAGCCCCTACCATGGTTTATAGTGATAACTTTGAGCACCATCTGGCTTATCGCCTTCTCCCCAGTGGACTGTATACTCCATGAAGGCAGACATGTCCTGTTGTGTTGTTGGCTCCTGAGACCCTTTGCTGCATAGGAGGTACTTAATCAACACCTAATGAGTACCTGAATCAATGATGGAACTCAGATTGTATTGTTCTGTGGCATGTACTAGGCACTTCCATTTCCATATCTTGGTTGGTTCTCCTCGCTATCTTCCCACGTTTCCTCATCTCCATCTCCTGAGGATAGAGGCTTGATTACGATCTCACAGTGAGTGCCAGAGACAAGTCTAGGACTCTCAGGTCTTCTGATCCCAAATCCAGTGCTTTTCCCAAAAGTGTCTGAGGAAGAGAAAAGGAAAGATGTCTACCGGATTTAGAACCCGGGTAACTGCGAGGATGGTCAGGACTGGAAAAAGATGGAGAATGGGGATCTGAGAACCATTTGTCAGTTTGCAATGCTCCATGACAATCTGAACAGCATTCTATGCTGCAGACAGCTCAGAGTAGAGCCACAAATGGCCCCTCAGCCGCAGAGGGTGTATTAGTCTGTTCTTGCTATAAAGAGGTACCTGAGACTGGGTAATTGATAAGGAAAAGAGGTTTAATTGGCTCGTGGTTCACAGGTTGTACAGGAAGAATGGCTGGGGAGGCCTCAGAAACTTACAATCATGGCAGAAGGCAAAGAGGAAGGAGGCATCTTACGTGGAGAGAAAGGGGAGGTGCTACACACTTTTAAACAACCAGATCTTGTGAGAATTCACTGTCACGAGAACTGCAAGAGGGAAGTCTGTCCCCATGAACTAATCACCTCCCACCACGCTTCTTCTCCAACACTGGGGATTGCAAGTCGACATGAAATGTGGGCAGGGACACAAATTCAAACTGTATCAGGGGCTTAAGCAGATGGTGTTTTTTTATTGTGGTAAAACATACATGATATAAAATTTACCCTTTTAACCATTTTTAGGTGTACAGTTCAGTGGCTTTAAGTATAATCACATTGCTGTCCAGCCATCACTGTCATGCATCTCCAGAACTTTCTCATCTTCCCCAACTGAAACTCTGTACCCATTAAACACTAACTCCCTATTTCTGTTCCCTTCAGCCCCTGGCAACCACCATCCTACTTTCTGCCTCTATGAATTTGACTACTCTAGGTGCCTCAGATAAATAGAATCATATGATATTTGTCTTTTTGTGTCTGGCTCATTCACTTAGCATCACATCTTCAAGGTACATCCATGTTGTAGCAGAATTTCCTTCTTTTATGAGGCTGGATAATTTTCTATTGTATTTATATACCATATTGTGTTTATTTCTTCATCCACTAATGGACACACCTGGGCTTTTTCTATATTTTGGCTATTGTGAATAATGCTCCTATGATTGTTGTATATAAATATCTGTTTGAGTTTCTGCTTTCATTTCTTTTCCTTTTTTTGAGATGGAGTCTCATTCTGTCACCCAGGCTGGAGTGCAGTGGTATGATCTCGGCTCATTGCAACCTCTGCCTCCTGGGTTCAAATGATTCTCTTGCCTCAGCCTCCCAAGTAACTGGGATTACAGGCGCACCACAACGCCCGGCTAATTTTTGTATTTGTAGTAGAGACGGGGTTTCGTCGTGTTGGCCAGGCTGATCTTGAACCCCTGACCTCACGTGATCTGTCCACCTCAGCCTCCCAAAGTGCTGGGATTACAGGGGTGAGGAACTGCACCCAGCCTGCTTTCATTTCTTTTGGGGGATACACCCAGAACTGGAATTGCTAGATCAATCAGCCAGTAATTTTTTTTAAACTACAGCAGCTTTCTATATTCTTAATGCACAAGGGTTCCAATTTCTCTGTATACTTGTCAACGCTTATTTCCCATTTTTTTTCTTTTTTAGATAGGATCTCTCTTTATCATCTAGGCTGGAGAGCAGTGGTGCAATCATAGTTCTCTATAGCCTCAAACACCTGGGCTCAAGCAATCCTCCCACTTCAGCCTCCCGAGTAGTTGGGACTACAGGCATGCCACCATGCCCAGCTAATTTTTTGGGTATTTTGTTGCTGTTGTTTGTTAGATGGGGGCCCTGCTATGTTGCTCAGGCTAGTCTTGAACTCCTCCCATTTCAGCCTCCCAATGTGCTGTCATTACAGGTGTGTGCCGCCTCACCCAGCCTGTTTTTGATAATAGTTATCCTAATGGGTATGAAGCAGTTTCTTTTGATTTTGATTTGCAATTTTTAAAATAATGATGTTAAATATGTTTTCATCTGCTCATTGCCATTAGTATATCTTGGGAGAAATGTCTATTCAGGAGTTTTGTCCATTTTGTAAGTGTTTTTTCATTGTTTGAGTTGTAGGAGTTTAAAAATATATTCTGAATATTGATCTATTATCAAATATATGATTTTCACATATTTTCTGCCATTCTGTGGGTTACCTTTTCACTCTGTTCGTAGTGTTTTTTGATGCAAAAAAGTTTTTAATTTTAATCTTTGATTTACCTATTTTGTTTTTTGTTGGCTGTGCTTATGTTGTCATATCCAAGAAATCATTGCCAAATTCAGTGTTATGAAGCTTTTCTCCTATATTTTCTGTATTTCTAGTGTTATGAAGCTTTTCTCCTATATCTTCTGTATTTCTGGTGTTAAGCTTTTCTCCTATATTTTCTATATTTCTAGTGTTAATGAAGCTTTTCTCCTATATTTTCTATATTTCTAGTGTTATGAAGGTTTTCTCCTATATTTTCTATATTTCTAGTGTTATGAAGGTTTTCTCCTATATTTTCTTCTAGAGGATTTAATAGTTTTGGCTCATGTTTAGGCCTTTGATCTATTTTGGGTTAATTTTTGTATACAGTATAAGGTAAAGGTCCAACTTCATTCCTTTTGCATGTGGATATTCAGTTTTCCCAGCACCGCTTGTTGAAAAGACTGCCCTTTCCCTATTGAATAGTCTTGTCATCCTTGTTGAGAATCATTTGATCACACCTGAGAGACTTTATTTCTGAGCTATCCTATCCCACTGGCCTCTATATCTGTCTTTATGCCAGTACCACATTGATCTTTTTTTCATTTGTTTTGTTTTCATTTTAAAGCATTTTGGTTCACACAGCAAAATTGAGCATATGGTGCAGAGATTTTCCATATACCTTTTCCCCCACCTGCATTCACAGCCTCCCCCACCATCAAAATCCTGAATCAGAGTGGTGTATTTTTTACAACTGATGAAACTACATTGACATGTCATCATCACCCAAAGTCCATAGTTTACATTACTGTTCACTCTTGGTGCTATTCTATGGGTTTTGAAAAATGTATAATGACATGTATCTGCCATTGTAGTATCATACAGAGTATTTTCACTACTCTAAAATCCTTTGTACTTCACCTATTCATCTTTTCCTCCCCTCTGGCCCCTGGCATATACTGATCTTTTTACTGTCTGTAGTTTTGCCTTTTCCAAAATGTAATTTAGTTGGAATCATACAGCATGTAGCTTTTTCAGATTGGCTTATTCCATTTAGTAATATGCATTTAAGATTCCTCCATATCTTTTGTGGCTTGACAACTCATTTCTTTTTAGCACTGAAAATATTTCATTGTTTGGATATACTGTAGTTTATTTATCCACTCACCTACAGAAGGACTCACCTGCTGAAGGATGTCTCAGCTGCTTCCAAGTTTTGGCAGTTATGAATACAGCTACTATAAACATTCATGTGCAGATTTTGTGTGGATATAAGTTTTCAACCCATTTGGGTAAATACCAAGGAGAGCTAATTGCTGGATTATATAATAAGAGTATGTTTCATTTTGTAAGAAACTGCCAAATTGCCTTCTAAAGTGGCTTTACCATTTTGCATTTCCACCAGAAAGGAATGAGGGTTCCTGTTGCTCGACGTCCTTGCCAGCATTTGTTGTGTCAGTGTTTTGGACTTTGGCCATTCTAATAGGTGTCTGGTGGTATCTCATTGTTATTGAATACACTATTTGATTACCATAACTTTGCTACAGGTTTTGACATCAGGAAATGTGAGACCTTCAGGCTGGGCGCAGTGGCTCATGCCTTTAATCCCAGCACTTGGGGAGGCCGAGGCAGGTGGATGACCTGAGGTCAGGAGTTCGAGACCAGCCTGGCCAACATGGTGAAACCCAGCCTCTACTAAAAATACAAAAAATAGCTGGGTGTGCTGGTGGGTGCCTGTAATCCCAGCCACTCGGGGGCTGAGGCGGAAGAATCGCTTGATCTGGGAGGCAGAGGTTGCAGTGAGTTGAGATTGCGCCACTGCACTCCAGCCTGGGTGACAGAAGACTCTGTCTCAAAAAAAAAAAAAAAAAAGGAAGTGTGAGAACTCTACTTGGTTCTTTTTTTTTTTCAAGATTGTTTTGGCTATTTGGGGTTCCTTGTAATTCCATATGAATTGTAGGGTGGATTTTTTTATTTTGAAAAAAAGTTATTGGGATTTTGATAGAGATTGCATTGCATCTGTAGATCATTTTGGGTGGTATTGACATCTTAACAATATTAACTCTTCCAGTCTATGAGCATAGGATATCTTTCTATTTATTTGTATTAATATCTTCTTTAATTTCTTTTACAAATATTTTATAGTTTTCAGTGTACAAGTCTTTCACCTTTTGGTTAATTCCTAAGTATTTTATTCTTTTGATGCTATTATAAATGGAATTCTGTAAAAAATATCCTTTTTGGATTGTTCATTATCATGTGTGAAGACACAGTTGATTTTTATGTGTTGATTTTGTATCCTGCAACTTTGCTGAATTTGTTTATTACTTTTAATATTTTTCTGTGGAATCATTAGAGTTTTCTACATATGGGATCATATCATCAACGTACAGACAATTTTGCTTTTTGTTTTCTAATGTGGATACCTTTTATTTCTTTCTCTTGCCTATTCTGGCTAGAATTTATAATACTATGTTGATGTTAAATAGAAGTGGGCATCTTTATCTTACTCCTGATCATGGAGGAAAAACTTTCAAGCTTTTAGTATTTTACCATTGAGTATCATGTTAGCTGTGTAAGCGGTAAGCGGACAGTTTTAAAGGAGCTTAAAAGAAGTAGGATTATGAAATACTAGGACTTATTTAAAATTATGTCCCCCATATTTCTAGCACATAGTCTGACATATAATAATTACTGAGTGAATGGACATGTTTTTAAAAATGGTGGTTTGTCAAAACTGAATGAGCTAAAGGTGCCTCTAAATGGAGGATCTGTTTGGTGTTTATGAGGGTGGTAAGGATTGAAGAGTGATGAAAAAGGAGATAAGAGTCATTGGGTTGCCCGCTGACAAAGTGTTGGTTCCTCATGGTGGGCAACAAAGCCACTTTACCCTTTGCTTGGGTAACCTGCTTAATTCTGGTTATTTTCTCCTTCTCTGTATTAGCACTTAACAACTAGAAGAAAATAACATATGTTGTATTTCTTTGTATTTGTGAGTACTGAATTAATAACTTACAGCCTATTGCATAAAAAGAAAATGAGCAAAATGCTATAAATTATAGATGGAAGGTGTTAATATGAGTAGAGTGTACAACATATGCCTCACTGTGCACAGCTTTGAAAGAATGTGACTGATTTAAGTGACTTGAGTCTGGCTTCATTTCAATGTGGAATGGATGGAAAGCATTGAGTCACCACCATTTCATTAGTAAGGCTATGTTCTTCCATCGGACCTTGGCTCCCCAACTTGAAGTAGGTAAAAATTCTGATTACCTGTAGTCCTAGAATGGGAAAATAAAAAGATTTTTATTTAATGTGTTAGCATTCCTATTCGCGTGCACTTTTAACAAGCAAATTCTGAATATGAACTAACATGGCCTCCCTTTTCTCCTTTAACAAGGTAATCTGAGTTACAGATTTAAAAAATAGGTTCATTAAATGCAGAGCTTGTTGATAACTTTGAGAAGCAGCAGGATGTAGTGGAAAGAACAGGCACTTTTGTCTCAGTGAGAGATTTTCTGGCTGCAAATAATTGAAACTCTATAGCTTGTGCCAAACAGGATTTTAGAAGACCAAAAAGGTATTCTCAGAATACAAGGCTGTCTTACAGGCTCATGCGGGTCTGAGGCCATTCAGTCTGTGTTTCTAGGATTATGTGGTCTCATCTCTGCCTTCCCTCCCACTCCTGCTCCTTTCTTGTCTCTCAGCAGACTGGCTGTCTCTGCTCCTGTGCACATAGCCGAGCACAGCTGCCCTGCCCTGGCTTTTTATCCCTGCCAGTTCAAGGGCCAGCAGAGGCTGCCTGGCATCTCTGATTTCCAGATTCCTAGAAGAGAGAATCTGGTTATCTCATCTTGAGTCAGATGACCACTCCTGATTTGTTTATTTATTAATTCAGGAAGTCTTTATGAGTTTCAGGAACTGTTTTAGGCATTGGCATTCATCTTACCTTCATGGAGAGAGAGAGAGAGAGAGAGAGAGAAAGACTGTGTGTGTGTGTGTTTGTGTGTGTGTGTGTGTGTGAGAGAGAGAGACTGTGTGTATGTGTGTGTGAGAGAGAGAGAGAGAGAGAGAGAGAGAGAGAGAGGGGAAGAGGGACTCTGAAAGCTTATTCTTTTGGGCTCGGTTAAGGGTTGTAATTTTCAGAGGAAGGGACGTATGGGCTTGGAATTTGGATAGACCCAGACTCAAATCCTGGTTCTTCCCCTTACCAGCTCTGTGTGGCCCTTGGGCATGTTAAATTACCTCTGTCAGCCCCAAGTTTTGAATTAGCAAAATGGGAGTAATCCTTTATAGGGTAGTTATAAGGATTAAGGTAAAATGGTGCCTGCAAAGCCAGGAGTGTAGTATCTGCCACATGTAATCAGAGCTCTACCACTTGGAACAAGTTTTTAAACCTGTCTGAATCTGTTTCCTCATCTGTAAAATGAGAAAGAATATCACTTACCTCATATGCGTATTAGAAGGATTAAACCATAGTAAGTGCACCAGGGTGCCAGGAATTTGTACGTTAACGGATACTCAGTGTGGTCACTGCTCTTCTTATTCTTATTGTGAGTCACATTTTTTCTCTTCTAGTTCCCATTTGGCCGGCGCTTGCCTTGTGATATCTACTGGCACGGAGTTTCATTTCACGACAATGACATATTCTCCGGTCAAGTGAACAAGTTTCCAGGTATTTGCTGTTATTGTTGACATTTAAAAATGTTTCTAGGGCCAAATCTCAGGTACACTTTTCTACAAAACATGACAGTTATTTTGAGATCAAACTTGGGGACTCTTAATTGGGAATTGCTGTGTTCACTAGCCATTAAGGATTTAAGGATTGGAGACAGACTTTTAAAGGTTCAAAGGCAGGCTTTCTTGGTCTAATTCCACTGGTGGAAGAACATGGTTTCCACTTTTTGGGTTATACATATAATGTGGGGTTCTAATGAGAGGAATATATTCTGAAAATGAAAAAATAATAGAACATTTCACTCTTGCAGGAAACAAAAGTACCAAAATTCTAGGCATATGTCATTGAAATGGGGTATCAGCTTCCCTTTTCTTTAAGTATTATATTTGGAGGTATCATTTTTAAAACCAAATATACAGTCTCCATACTAAGTACTACAGGCTGCAGACAGCCTCTGCCTTTTGCCTAATGACATTATCTCAGCAAGACTTATCCTACAAGGAGAAATCTTAGTGCTAGAAAGGCATCATAGCCAGCACTAAGATATCCTCCCTCACTCCACTACCAACCTCCCAATACAACTTTTTTGTTTTGCATTTTAATCTCTACCACTTTTTTGAGATGGAGTCTCGCTCTATCGCCCAGGCTGGAGAGCGGCGGCATGATCTTGGCTCACTGCAACCTCTGCCTCCCAGGTTCAAGCAATTCTCCTGCCTCAGCCTCCCGAGTAGCTGGGATTATAGGCCTGCACCACCACACCCGGCTAATTTTGTATTTTTAGTAGAGACAGGGTTTTGCTATGTCATGTTGGCCAGGCTGGTCTCAAACTCCTGACCTCAAGTGATCCACCTGCCTCAGCCTCCCAAAGTGCTGGGATTACAAGCGTGAGCCACTCTACCGGGTCCCTTCATTATTTTTGATGGCTGAATGAAGAGGATATTTAAGATGGTAGGACAGCTTAGGGAGAAGGAGCACTGGATTAAGCTGGGTATGATACAGTCAAAGGGCCTTCCACTTATTTTTTAAAATGTTAATATATTCCACAGACTATATTATAATGTCATAATAAATAATTTCTGAAAAGAACATTACCCAGATCCCATGTCTCATTTAACAAAATAGCGATGTGAATATTTCTATATTTCCTCCCAAACCTGAAGCATGTTTACTCATCCGTTTTGCATGGTTGCAGTCCTAGTGTAGTAGCCTAAATATAAGGTGTTTTCTCTTAGTATTTTATCAATTTTACCTATTTTAAAGGGAGAATTAGTTTACTCTTTCCTTGACGTTCTATCCCACGTCTTTAAGAAAACATATCGCAGAAAACACAATAGCCGTACGTTATACACTGGGTGGTAGTTATGCCACATCCACTAGGGGTTTTCACCTAAGCATGCAGTCTTACAAGTTCACTATCACAGACCACACTTGGCTCAGATTCACTTAGAAGGATATAGGGCAGGAAACACAGCTTGCTGGCCAGTCAGTGTCAAGCATTTCTCTTCAGTGGACTGTTTGCAGGAGTTCCAGGGACTAGTCTCTGGCTCCTCAAGTGAAAGCTCAGGTGCAAAAGGACTAGATCCACATTGGCGGATATGAGTCTTTCTTGGCTTAGATACCCCACAGGAGCCAGTATCTCTTAGAAGTGCTCCATAGTATGGCTTCTAAGGTCCCAGCAAGGGTCATATTAAGTTATAAGAATCATCGCACTCAGAAAAGCTTGGAGCTATGGCTTTCTACTAGATATTTATGCAATTTACCAAATCAGGGATCATTTTAACCATATGCTTTGTGCCTAGTAATTCAGCTAACATTCTGCCTTCATTATTTTCTAGGGGAACCGAGATAGAAAGTTAACCCAAGGTCAAATTTATCCTTAGAGAAGGAGAAAGGGTTTTGTTACAGAACAAGAATGATTGTTGCAGCCAGAGTTCTTGCCCAACAGTTTAATGGGATAGCTATTATTTTTTGCGTCTTGCTGCTCAGAGAAGGATGCTTTGTGATGCCATTTAAAGGACTTATTAGGATGTTGGAGGAATACAGTTTGGAAGAGAAAACGCTTTAAATGAGGACAGAGTTCCTAAGACATGAATCATCAAATGAGGCTTCATTTACATTTTCCCCATTTTCTCATGCCTCACCTAGTGTCTGAGATTGGGAAAGAAGTAGCTATAGATCTACATTCGGAATACAAATTGGAAATATAGAATGAAGTACCCCCCAAGGATTAGTTTCATTAAAGGTGCTAGAATGATATTCATTCCAAAGAAGCAAGTTTGCCCCATCCCGTATTCCACATGTCAGTGATTGGAACATAGACTTTTCCACTTTACTAACAGAAATTAATTAGTTCTAATGACAAAGTAGGCTCTTGAACCTCTAGGCAGAGGAACAGTGCTGCCATACCCTCTGCCCTGTGAAAGGTAGTAATCCTCAGCAGAGGGGTGATTCCAGAACAGTCTGTCCTCTGATACCAGTTTGTGTCCAAGCTTATCTTCTGTCTCTCATATATCCCATAACTCTAAAATGCACTTTCTATGCATTGTATATTACTTATGGTAAGTTCTAGTGGATCTCCCAGGCAAGTATAAACACTGTATGTGCTGGGTCAACTGAGAATGGATATATACACATGGAAGTGATTAATTTTCTTTGTGTCAGCACATTAGATTTTAGTCACTTTTCTATGGGTAATTTCCTGGTTCAAAATACATTATTATATTTTGGCTGATGAATTAAGACTTTCTATGAAAATAATCTGATTTAGATACGTCTAAAGAAAGTAGATTATTAGATATGTCTACTTTCTTTAGACGTATCTAAATCAGACATGTCAGATTAGACATATCAGATTTAGCTCTAAGAAAGTCCAAAACTGTCCATTCTCAGCTTCTGAGCAGGTCTTTTGCTGAGTTTCAGGGTCTGAGATGTATGGCATCACATGGCAGGTGGTACCTGAGAGCCCACCTGAGAAGGGGGCTTTCTGCTGGAGAGGGAGGGAGCTTCAGTGAGGAACATGTGGGGACAGCCATCTATCAAGCATTGGTCTGGGCTCTGGAGCTGCAAAGACACAGAGAAAGGCATGTAAAGAGAGAAGAAAAATGCAGTCTAAGGGCTATGCTGGAGGAAGCTGGAATGCTGTGGAGTCTGGAGCAAGGGCAGGCAACCTAACCCAGATTTGCCCACGGAGCAGCAGGGTGAGAGATCCTGGAGAAGAGGACTGGCGTGGAAACTGAGCCTCCAGGATGGATGGGCCCGATCCCCATGCCAAACAAGGGAGCAGAGTTGGTGCAAAGACAGAATGCCTTGAGCATATTGTTCATTCAGCAAAGGGCAAGTGACTCACCATGGTTAGAGGGCATCAGGTGAGCGGGGTAGGGGAGGGGTGGTGAGCAGGAACCCAAGTATAGCATTGTTAGAGCCTGAAAGTCATGGGGAACCACTGAGGAATTTTTAAGCCAGACAGTGACACGGGTCAGCTTGCATGTTAGCAAGATCAGCCAGAGGGACACATTAGAAATGGGTGAGACGGCTGAGAGAAGAAACAGAGATATAGCTAAGAGTCTGCTACAACATCCACCCAAGAGATGAATGAATCAGTGGCAATGGGAATAGAATAGGATGGATCTGAAAGTATTTATTTGTTGTTTGGTGGTTCTGATGTGTTTTTGCCAAGAGTTATTGTTATAAATAATATTTTGATTGAATAGTGCTCCAAGTATAGCTCAGTTTTGATTTGTTTTGTTTTATGTTAACTGGGTTAAGTAGGGCTGCATGGGCAGACCTGAGATTGAACTGTTATGCTCTCAGTTAACTTGAATGGGATGAGACCCACCAGGCCTTGAGACTCCAGCGTAGCAGACGGAAGCACCAGGCCTGCCTCAGAAGGCGGGGCAGGAGGTAAGCCCTTGGTGTCAGAAACTCCCACCTGAATTAGGAAGTTTTCCCAATTGATAGGGGAACTGCCCTCATAGGGACATCTAGGGAGAGACCTTATTGAGAAACCTAGGTGGACAGTCAACCTCAAAAGGAGCTGTTAGGTAGCAGGACCCCAGACACTGGACTAAAGTCACCGACAGGAGGAATCCATTCCTTGCGGAGTGGGCTTGAGGGGAACAGAGGAGAGGCTAGAGAGAGGAGGGGCATTGGAAAGAACAAAGAAAAGGCCTCAACTCTGTGCATTGCTAAGGCAGCCGCTCAGGCTCCAAGAGCAAAAGATAAGGTCACCAACATTTGGAGACAAGCAATAGAGCACCGGAAAAATGGGTAAAATTCTTCTTATTTGATTGGAATACAAAGTCTAGGTCAGACTTTTAGCAGAAGGGAGCTGGGGGTTAGACCTAGAGCTTCTATCTCAGATCGGAATTGGTCCTAGAGCCCAGGGAGGGGACGCAAGTGACAAGGGGTCAGGTGCTGCAACTGCTTAGGGAAACGGGACAGGGCCTGGAGCCAGTAGGGCCTGAAGTCAGCAGAGCTGGCCATGACCTCCCTTCTCACAGATTTTCTCTGGGAACATGTGTCCTGGATCAGCTAGAAACCCTGCTGTGCTTGTCAGGATCATAATGAGAGAAAATGCCACTCCCACACCTGTCTCTGAGCCACCTCCAGAGGTGGAGATGCCAGCAGCTTCCATGTGGGTTCTAGTGAGGGGCCAGAAACTGCCTGGTGGCACTGTATAGTAGCACAGCTTAGATATGGAGGAGCAAAGGTTTGGTGCTAAGTGGAATGAGAGAGGTCTACACCAGTGCCTTCTGGAGACAGGCATTCAGGCAGGGTCTGAGTGAGCTGCCTCCGGCCTGCAGGCAGGAAGTGCCTGGCTTCCAGGGGTGCTTCTTAAGTTGGCCATTTTCAGTAGAAAACTGCCTGGAGACACAAAGGTAAACTTGGAAACACCTATTAGCTGGTGTGGGGCCTGATGATGCACATTACACAAGGAGCCACTGCTGATATTAAATGAATATTGACTGAATTTGCTGGACATAGCTTTTCACAAAACTTTTCTGGAGCACCCAGACTGCCCTCATGTACTCACAGCCCTCTGGGTTATGTGAGCCCTTCTGACCTGCTGAGGGATTTTGGAAAAAGAACCTTCCCCCAGCACAACGACTTTAAAGTGCAGAAAATACCACAACAATATTTGGTCAGGAGGCACCCTCTACGTGGAGTAAGGTGCTGTATTACAGTTAGTTATGAAGGCTTTCAGTTCAATACGGTAACTAAAATGTTAGTTAACCTCAAGCAAAAGGATTCCAAAAAAGTTGAAGTTTTGCTTTGTTTACTTTGTGGTCAGCTCTTGTGTTTATAATGCAATTATTCTAATTTTGTGGGGGAATAAAAGGAAATAGCTGTGATTTTCCAGACTCCCTTCTTGGGAAGCTCAGAACAGTGTCCTCAGTGAGTTTTCTTGACTATTGAACAGTTCATGTTAGAGAACAGTTTATTAGTGCTTTTTAAGCTCCTTTATTTCTTACTTAACCCTTCCCTATATCCTTCTAAACAACAACTAAGACCTGGACACTGACATCTTGAAGCTGGGATCTTTAGATTTATTGCACTTTTTAATATGCTGACGGAAGCAAGAAGGTGGTTCGTAAAACTTTCCTTCCCAGATGTTTACCCTTTACTTTCTGAACGTGGGAATTTAGAGGAACCTCATTCATTCTGACTGCCCATTTGGAATGTGTGATAATTTGGGCATGCCAAGCTGACATGGAACTTCGTATTTTCTATTAAAAACAATTTTGCTAAGCACATTTCTAGTGTCAGTAATGGAACTGTTTGGTCTCTTTCAGGGTAAAGGACATTTTAGCCTCCATTTTGGCAGTGATATTTGTCTTAAAAAATAAACATGATAGCCGGGTGTGGTGGGCACGTGTGTAATCCCAGCACTTTGGGAGACTGAGGCAGGTGGATCACCTGAGGTCAGGAGTTTGAGACCAACCTGGCCAACATGGTGAAACCCCTTCTCTACTAAAAGTACAAAAATTTGCTGGGCGTGGTGGCATGCACCTGTAATCCCAGCTACTCAGGAGGCTGAGGCAGGAGAATTGCTTGAAGAACCCAGGAGGCAGAGGTTGCAGTGAGCTGAGATCGTGCTATTGCACTCCAGCCTAGGCAACAAGAGCGAAACTCTGCCTAAAAGAAAAGAAAAGAAAAGAAATAAGGATGATGCCGGGCATAGTGGCTTACGCCTGTAATTCCAGGGCTTTGGGAGGCCAAGGCGTGTGGATGGCTTGAGCCTAGAAGTTCAAGACTAGACTGGGCAATAGTGAGACCCTGTCTCTACAAAAACAAAAGCAATACAAAAATTAGCCAGGCCTGGTGGCACACACCTGTTGTCCCAGCTACTTGGGAGGCTGAAGTGGGAGGATCACTTGAGCCTGGGAGGCAGAGGTTGCAGTGAGCTGAGATCATGCCACTGCACTTCAGCCTGGGCATTAGAGCAAGACTGTGTTTCCAAAAAAAAAAAGAAAGAAAAAAAAAGAAAAAAGAATGAAACATGCTAAAATTGATAATAATTTTTACCTATTTGCTTAAAATTTGCTATGATATATAGTACTCAGTTTCTTCTCTTGTCAGACTTACTAGTGATGTTATATGAAAAAAAAATCCACCATTCTTTTCATGTTTTATAACAGTGAGACATTTTAATTCCCTCTGGGCAAATTAATGAGATAGGATCAATGTCAGTGTTAGTCCTTATAACTGAGGAACTCCTACAGATTGCATTTTTTCCCTTAAAGTATAAATCATGGTATTCTTTTTATTTCCTGTCCTTCATTCAAGGAGACAGATTTTATGCTGAAAGATGTGTGTTTTCCTATTTCATGCCTTTAATACTCATGAAACAGTAAAAGAAAGAAACTTAATTAAGCCTCTCATAATGTAACCGGAGTCCACTAGATAATATTCTCTAGGGTGCAAGATGGAAGGAATCCCAGAAGCATGTAAGGTGGCCCCAGATTAAAGAAGGTATTAAATTTTAAGTGCAAGATATAAATGGTTCCCTATTCATTACCTAAGGGGATGACAAAGAATAAACTAGGTGAAAACTCATTCCTTCAAACTGATGCTTCATTTTTATAAAGAGAAAAGAACACCCATCCATTACCTCAGGTTTTTCATTAACTCAGTAGTTCTTTCCAAACCATGAGTCACCGCTGTGGGGAACAACTCAGACCTTTTCTAAAAATCCTGCCTGAAAAAGAGAATATGTCGGGTGGGTGGTTTTAAAAGTCCCAAATAATGGCTGTTTTATAGCTAGTAGCCCACTGTTGTTAAAACCTCACAGCGTCTCTTCTCCCCAGGCATGACGGAGATGGTGCGTAAAATTACTCTGAGCAGAGCAGTGAGAACCATGCAGAATCTCTTTCCTGAGGAGTACAACTTCTACCCTCGCTCATGGATTCTGCCTGACGAGTTCCAGCTCTTTGTTGCTCAGGTAGATGGCACTCCGTCCCCATGACCCCTGAATTATATTATGGTTGCAACTGTGTCCTGGGTCCTGTGTGCTGGGAGCTGGGGCAGGGGGTCCCAGGAAGCTGAGACTAAGGGAGTGTCTTAACAGTACACAGTAGGTGTTGGCAGCTATTAAAACAGCTTGCAGAGTTGAACGAGTAGGGTGACAGGTAGGTAAATTGAAGAAACTGGTCTTGACACAAGGAGACAGATATCAGAGCTGGATCATGGAGTCAGGATGCTGGAGAGCCAGGGAGCTGGAGCCAGAGCAGGCGGTTGGGCCCCCAAGTAGAATGGGGCCACTGGGGGAATCCTAGAACCGTGGCTTCCCCAGCTTCCTGTGGCCTGAGATGTGGGAGGTCAGGCTCTGTTTAAAGGTCAGGGAGCAGGTCTGACAAACTCATGGGGAACCTTTTAAGTGTTTTGCTTTAAACTTGTTCCAGAATCACTTGTCAAGTGACCCATTCCATCTCGAAGCACTATGTTTGAGCATGTAATACCCTGGAGCCCTCACCACTGATTGTGAAGTGGAATCAGTAGGGAAGTGGAACTCAGAACTGCCATTTTTGTTAGCCTTTTGACAGTTTCATTTAGGATCCTTTGAAAGCCTTTGTGTGCAAGTTTCACAGTCTGGTCCATAACTCTGGGGTAACTATACAACCAATGCCTGTCTAATTGTGATAAGGCTAACACCATTTACAGGTCCTGCTATGTTCCAGGCTTTGTGCTAGAAGTTTAACATATTTTACTTATTTTATTTTATTTTGTGTTTTGAGATGGAGTGTTGCTGTGTTGCCAGAGTGCAGTGGTGCGATCTTGGCTTGCTGTAGCCTCTGCCTCCTGGTTCAAGCCATTCTCCTGCCTCAGCCTTCTGAGTAGCTGGGACTACAGGCGTGTGCCACCACACTGGCTACTTTTTTTTTTTTTGTATTTTTAGTAGAGATGGTGTTTCACCACATTGGCCAGGCTGGTCTCGAACTCCTGACCTCAAGTGATCCACTCGCCTTGGCCTCCCAAAGTGTTGGGATTACAGGCATGAGCCACCACGCCCAGCCCACATTATTTCTTTTAATCTTCACAGCAATCTTGTGAGGCTGGTTTTATTATTATCCCTATTTTATGGATGAGGAAACTGAGGCTTTGAAAAATTTAGCAACTTGCTTGAGAAGTAGGATTTAAAACCTAGAGCTATTTCCAAGGCATAAGCTTTCTATAGTCTATTTTATTGCCTCTGTATTGTTTTGGTTTTAATATTGAATTATAAAACTTGTAATAAAATTATACTTTACTAAACACAAAACAGCTCGAAGTGATAATTTTAAGGGACGTTTTCTGTGAGATGGTGGTCACGTGGGTTTATATACATTGCTTAAAATTCATGGAACTATTAACGTAAAATGGGTGCATTTTATTATATGCAAACTATGCTTCAATAAAGTTAATTTTAAAAGATCACTCTCAGCTGTTCCTCATAATTACCCCCCAGTGTCTGTCTTCTGTGGCTCTGCTCATGCTGTTGTTGCTATGTGGAATACCTTTCCTTCCCATCTTTACAGCTCTGCATCCAACTACAGTCATTAGTCACTTGATGGGCACACATTCTGAGAAAAGTGTCATTGGGTGATTTCATCATTGTGCCAACACCATAGAGTGCACTTACACAAACCTAGATGGTGTAGGCTCTTACACATCCAGGCTATCCAGTATAGCCTATTGCTCCTAGGATACACCTGTATAGCATGGTACCGTACTTAATACTGGTAAGTCTTTTTTGTATCTAAACATAGAAAGGGGAAAATACTGTATAAAAGTTAAAAAATGGTACACCTATGTAGTATACTTTCCATGAATGGAGCTTACAGGACTAGAAGTTTCTCTGGGTGAGTCTGTGAGGGGATGGTAAGGGAATGTGAAGGCCTAGGACATTATACTACTGTAGACTTCAGAAACACTCTACACTTAGGCTACACTAAATCTATTTTTAAAAAATTTTCTTCGATAAGAAATTAGCCTTAGCTTACTGTAACTTTTACTTTCTAAGCTTTTAATTTTAAAACCTTTTAGACTCTTTTGTAATAACACTTAGCTTAAAACACAAACATACTGTACAGTTATACAAAAAAAAATTTCTTTTATTCTTATTCCTTAAGCATTTTCTATGTTTAACTTTTAAAATTATTTTACTTTTAAAATTTTTTGTTAAAAAACCAAGACACAAACACATACATTTGCCTAGGCCTACACAGGGTCAGGATCATCAATATCACTGTCTTCCACCTCCACATCTTATCCCACTGGAAGGTCTTCAAGGGTCAGTAACATGCATGGGGCTGTCATCTCCTATGGTAACAGTGCTTTCTTCTGGAATACCTCCTGAAGAACCTGCCTGAGGCTATCCTACAGTCAACTTTTTTTTTTTTTAGAAGTAGAAGGAGTACACTCTAAAATAACAATAAAAAGTATACTATAGTAAATACAGAAGCCAGTAACATAGTAGTTTATTATCAAGTATTATGTACTGTGTATAATTGTATTATACTGCACTTTTATACAACTGGCAGCGCAGTAGGTTTGTTGACACCTGCAGCACCACAAATATGAGTAATGTGCCATGCTACAAATCTAAGATCACTGATTTTTAAATCTTAAAGCAAATTTCCTTCTAGGCACTGCTATGGATACATCTCAGGAATTTTTGTGTATTACATTTTCATTATAATTCAGTTGAAAATATTCTCTAATTTCTCTTGGGATTTCTCCTCTGCCCATGGGTTATATAGAAATGTGTTGTTTACTTTTTAAGTCATTTGGGGACTTTCCAAGTATTTTTTGTATTGATTTCTAATTTAATTTTGTTGACAGCAGAGAGTGTATTCTGTATTATCTCAGTCTCTTTAAATTTATTGAGAGTTTTCTTATGGCTTATATATTGTCCATCTTGATGAGTGTTTCATGGCACTTGGAAATAATACGTATTCTGGGGTTGTTGATGTAGCATCTTGTAAGTGTCAATTAGGTCAAGTTGCTATTGGTGGTATTCATATCTCTTTTACTGCTTTACTACTTACTTGTTCTATCAGTTACTAAGTTAGTGTTGAAATTTCCAGCTTTAATTTTGGATTGTCTGCTTTTCCTTTTAGTTCTGTCAGTGTTTTCTTCATGCATTTTGAAGCTCCGTTATTAGCTTGATGATTTGACTCCTTTATCAGTAACTTGTCCTGAAGTCTATTTTGTTTGATATTAATTTAGCACCTCTAGTTTTCTTTGGCTTAGTATTTGCATGGTATATCTTTTACCATTATTTTACTTTTAGCCTATCTGCATTTTTAAAGAGTGCTTCTTGTTGACAGCATGAAATTGGTGTGGTCTTTTATTCAGTTTGACCGTCTCTGCCTTTTGATTTGTGTGTTTAGTCTAGTTAATCTTAATATGTAATGCTAACTTGGATTCAAGTCTTTCGTCTTACTATTTCTTTTCTATTTATTCTGTTGGACTAATTGAATATTTTTAGTATTTTATTTTATCTCTTTTTTAGGCTTCTTAGCTATACATCTTTTCAAAATCTTTTTGGTTTTCATCCTAGCCCTGGTATCTAGGGTTTACAATGCATCTTTAACTTACCACATTAGCCTTTGAGTATTACGTACTTCAAGTAAAATATTAGCACCTTACAGCAGTATAGTTCCATTCCCGCCCTCATCCTTTGTGCTATCGTCATCTGTTTTACTTCTAACAGTGTTATAAACCACACAATACATTGTTATTATTTTTGCTCTGAAAAGTCAATTATCCTATAAGGAAACTAAAAAATGGGTACATTTGTCTTTTATACTCACTCATGTATTTACTATTTCCCGCATTCTTCATTCCTTTGAATGGGTCTGGGATTCCATTTGGTATTATTTTCCTTTGGCCTCAATAATTTGCTTCAACACATTTCTTGCAGTGCAGGTCTGCTGGTGACAAATTCCCTCAGCTTTCATTTGTCTGAAAATGTCTTTATTTTGCCTTCAGTTTTTAAACGGCTTTGAAATAATTTAAAACTTAACAAAAAAGTTGCAAAAATAGGACAGAGAGAGACCCCAAATTCTTCATCTAACTTCTTTTAATCTTACACAGTGACTGAAACTGGGAAATTAACGTTGATATAGTATGAAATAACCTACACTCTTCATTTGCATTTTGCCTGTTGTCCTGCTAATGTCCTTTTTCTGGTATAGGATTCACTCCGTGATCCCTCATTGTATTTAGTTGTCATTTCTCCCCAGTCTTCTCTAGGTTGTAACAGTTCCCTGGTCTTTGTCTTTTGTGACCTTGACTCTTTTGAAGAATACTGGTGATATAGTTTGGATCTGTGTCCCCACCCAAGTCTCATGTTGAATTGTAATTCCCCAGTGTTGGAGGTGGGGCCTGGTAGGAGGTGATTGGATCATGGGGACAGATTTCCCCCCTTGGTGTTGCGTAGTGATAGAGTTCTCATGACATCTGGTTGTTTAAAAGTGTGTAGCACCTCCCTCCTCTCTTTCTTGCTCCTGCTCCAGCCACCTAAGACTTGCCTGCTTTCCCTTTGCCTTCTGCCACGATTGAGTTTCCTGAGGCCTCCCCAGAAGCCAAGCAGGTGCCAGCATCATGCTTCCTGTACAGCCTGTGGAACTGTGAGCCAATTAAACCTCTTTTCTTTATAAATTACCCAGTCTTAGGTATTTCTTTATAGCAGTGCGAGAACAGTCTAGTACAACTGACTAGTTGTCTGTTTTTTGTTTGTTTGTTTGTTTGTTTTTAGAATGAACTTACATTTGGATTTATCTGGTTTTTCTCATGTTAGATTCAGTTTAGACATTTTTGGCAAGAACACCATGAAAGTGATGTTGTTAGGTACATGATGTCAAGATGTCTTATCCCTGGTGATGTTAACTTTGATCACTTAAAGTACTGTCTGCTAGATTTCTCCACTATAAAGTTACTATTTTTCCCTTTTTAATTAGTGTCTAGTAAGGAGATATTTTGAGACTCTGCAGAGAGCCTAGTTGTCTAGTAAGGAGATATTTTGAGATTCTGCAGAGAGCCTAGTTGTCTTATACTTTTTAACAGACAGCTTTGTTGAGATATAATTGACATAGAATAAACTATAGATATTTAGAATGGCTTTTCGTATTTGTAAAAAGCCATGAAATCATCGCCACAATCAAGATAATGAACATATGCATCACGCTGAAATGTTTCCTTGTGTCCCTTGGTAATCCTTCCATCCTTCCCTTCTTTTATTTATTTATTTATTTTTTTGAGACGGAGTCTTGCTCTGTCGCCCAGGCTGGAGTGCGGCGGCATGATCTTGGCTCACTACAACCTCCACCTCCCAGGTTCAAGCGATTCTCCTGCCTCAGCTTCCTGAGTAGCTGAGATTACAGGTATGTGCCACCATGCCCAGCTAATTTTTGTATTTTTATTAGAGACGGGGTTTCACCATGTTGGCCAGGCTGTTCTCGAACTCCTGACCTCAAGTGATCCGCCTGCCTCGGGCTCCCAAATTGTTGGGATTATAGACGTGAGCCACGGTGCCCAGCCCCTCCTTCCCTTCTTCCCTCTTTTCCTCTTCTCCTATCATCAGGCAACAGTGGATCCACTTTCTGTCAAGATAACTTTGCACTTTGTAGAATTTTATGTAAATGGAATTATATAACAGGCACTCCTTTTGGGGGGGAGGTCTGGCTTCTTTCAGTTATTTTGAGATTCATCCATATTTGTAGTATGTATCAATACTTCATTGCCGAGGAGTATTCTATTGAATGTTTATACCACAGTTTGCTTAGACCTTCACCTGCTGCTGGACATTTGGGTTGATTCCAGTTTTCTGGCTGTGACAAATACACTATGCACACCTGTGTGTAAGTCTTTGCATGGACATGTTTTCATTCCTCTTGGGTGAATGCTTAAAAATGGAATTGCTGGATCATACAGTAGGTGTACATTTAATTTTAAAGAAAGTATTTATTGTCTTCCAAAGTAGTTGTGTCATTTTATAGTCCCATCCACAATGTATGAACATTCCAGTTCCTCCATATCTTTGCCAGAATTTGGTAATGGTCAGTCTATTTATTTATTTACTTAAGACAGGGTCTCGCTCTGTCGCCCAGGATGGAGTGCAGTGACCTGATTACAGCTCACTGCAACCTCCGTCTCCCAGGCTCAAGCGATCTTCCCAAGTAGGTGAAACTACAGGCACAGGCCACCACACCTGGCTAATTTTTGTATGTTTTTTAAAGACCGGGTTTCACCATGTTGCCCAGGCTGGTCTTGAACTCCTGAGCTTAAGTGATCTGCCTGCCTTGGCCTGCAAAAGTACTGGGATTACAGGCATGAGCCGTTGCTCCTGGCTCTCACCGTGTGGGGCCAGTGGTCAGTCTTTTTAATTTTAGCCATTCTAATAGGTATGTAGTGGCCTGTCATCAGTTGTATTTTGCACTTCCTAAAGACTAATGATGTGGAGCCTTCTTTTCATGTGCTTGTTTGCCATCCAGATATATTTTTTGATGAAATATCTGTACACATTTTGCCTATTTTTTAAAATTGGATTGTTTATTTTTATTATTGAGCTTTGAGAGTGTTTATATATTTTGAATACAGGTGTTTATGAGATATACCAATTGTAAATATTTCCTTCCAGTCTGTGCCTTGTCTTTTTTATTTTTTAATTTTTAATATTTGTGTCTACATAGTAGGTACATATACTTATGGGGTACGTGAGATGTCTTCTCATTCCCTTCTTATCTTTTGAAGAGCAAGTTTTCAATTTCGACAAAGTCCAATTTATCAGTTTTTTCTTTTATAGATCATGCTTTTTGTGTCATATATAGGAATTTGTATCTAATCCAAGCTCAAAAGATGTTCTCCTATGTTTTTGTCTAAAAGTTCTAGAGTTTTAGCTTTCATATTTAGTCTGTGATTCATTTTGAGTTAATTTTTGTCTGTGGTGTAAGGTATGGACTGAAGTTCACTTTTTTGCATATGAATATCCAGTTGTTCCAGAAACATTTGATCAAAACACTAATGTTTCTCTTCCAAATTGCGTTTTCACCAGTGTCAAAAACAGTTATCCAAATATGTTTAGGTATATTTCTGAATTCTCTATTCTATGTCATTGATTTATTTGTCTCTCTTTCTGCCAAAACCTCACTGCTTTGATATAGCTTTATAATAAGCCTTGAAATCAGGTAATGTAAGCTCTCCAACTTTGTTCATCTTTTTCAAAGTTGTTTTGGCTGTTGTAGTCCTTTGATCAGCCATATGAAATATAGAATCAGCTTGTCATTGTCTATAAAAAAGCCCACTGGGATTTTGAATGGAATTGTGTTGAATCTATGTATCACTTTGAGTAGAATCAACATCTTAACAATGAGTCTTCTGACCCATCGACATAGTGTATCTTTCCTTTTTTTTTTTTTTTTTTTTTTTTTTTTTTTGAGACAGAGTCTCACTGTCTCCAGGCTATAGTGCAGTGGCGCAATCTTGGCTCACTGCCACCTCCACCTCCCAGGTTCCAGCGATTCTCCTGCCTCAGCCTCTGGAGTAGCTGGGACTACAGGCGCCCGCCACCACGCCCGGCTAATTTTTTGTATTTTTAGTAGAGATGAGGTTTCACCATGTTGGTCAGGATGGTCTCGATCTCCTGACCTCATGATCCGCCCGCCTCAGCCTCCCAAAGTGCTGGGATTACAGGTGTGAGCCACCATGTACTTAACTTTTTGAACATATGGAAGTAACCTCTACTTAACTTTTTGACCTCTACTTAACTTTTGACCTCTACTTAACTTTTTGAACATATGGAATACATTATTATCACTCTCTTAATGTCACTGTCTCCTAATTCTAACTCTGTCCATTCTGAGTTGGTTTTGATTTTTCTCTTCATTGTGGCCCATATCACGATGTTTTTTTCATGTCTGGTAGTTTTTCACTGGGTAACAGATATAGTGAATCTTACCTTATTTGGATGTTGGATATTTCCGTATTCCTGCACATATTCTTGAACTTTGTTGTAGGATCCAGTTAAGTTACTTGGAAATAGATTTCAGGTCTATTTCAAGATTTTCAAGATTTGTTAGGCAGGACTGGAGTGGTACTCAGTCTAAGGCTTACTATTCCTCACTACTCAAGCAAGAATCTTATGTGTGCTCTACCCAGTGCTCCATGAATCATGATGTTTTCTAGTCTGGCTGGTGAGAAAGACACTACTCCTGGCTCTGTGTGGACACCAGGCACTGCTACCTCTGCTTTTTTGGGGGTGTTTTTCAGGTAGTTTGGCCTTGGATAGTTTCCTCACGTGCATGCTGATCTGTACCCAGCAAAACATTTAAGGGAGACACTCCAGAGTTCTCTGTACAAAAGTGTCCTTCCCAATACTCTTTCCTGAGAACTCTGGCTATCTCAGTCTTCCCTGACTCACAGTTCCATTTTCTCAACTCAGAGCGTCCACTGGGCTTCACCAAGGTCCTACTGCCCCCACACTCTGCACTGCAGCCTGGAATCTTTCTTAAGATAGTAATCTGGGGCAATCCTAGGGTTCACATCGTTCAATTCCTGTCTCTCAGGAATCACTATCCTTTGTTGCCTCATATCCAGGTCTTCAAAACTGTTGTTTAACATATTTTGTCTACTTTTTGGTTGTTTGAGCGATGTGGGGCAAGAGTCAATCAAGTTTCTGTTATTACAGTTTGGCTGAAAATGGAAGTTCTCTAAAAGAATGAATACATAACAATAACAATAGCAACATTTGCTGAGTGTTTTTATCTAGATTGCTGTTTTGGGAAGTTTGGGCTGCTATAATGGAATATCATACACTGGATGACTTAAATAACAAACATTTCTTTTTCACAGTTTCGGAGACTGGAAATCCAAGATCAGCATACCAGCATGGTTGGGTTCTGGTGAGGGCCCTCTTCCTGGTTTATAGCTGGTCACCTTCTCATTGTATGCCTGCCTGGTAGAGAGAAAGGACTAGCTGCCTTCCTCCTCTTATAAGGAGACTAGTCCCATCGTGTGGGGTTCACCTCCATGCTCTAATTACCCTCCAAAGAGCCTATCTCTTAAAACCATCCCCTGGGGGGTTAGGGTTTCAATATGTGAACTCAGAGGTGGGGAGGGAACACAAGCATATAGTCCATAACAATTACCTAATTTAAAATTCTTCTGTTATTCATAGGAGAGGAAACTGAGTGGTTAAGTCATTTGGCCGGGGTAACACAGTTTGGAAGACTGGCTGCAGTGCCAATACTTTTCCCTTCTGTGTAATAATGTGGGAGGATAGTTGAATAGATGTGTGTATAAGGTACAGAAATGTTCCAGAGAAAAGAAGTAAAACTTTGCTGGTGATGGGGAGCAGGGATGGACAGGGCTGAGGGCAAATGGAATAGAGGGAGAGAGAAAGCTTCCTGGTAGAGGTGACACCGGACCTGATTTTGTATAATGAGTTTAACTGACAGACCAGCCACAGAAGAGCATTCTACCTAGAAACAATAGCTTGTGCAAAGGTATGAAGTCATGAAATAGTATTGCATTTTGGAATGATGAGCAGTTTGGAGTCACTAAAGTTTAAGAGAAAAGGATTTAGGGCAGGCATGGTGGCTCACACCTTGTATTAGTTCATTTTCATGCTGCTGATAAAGACATACGTGGGACTGGGTAATTTATGAAGAAAAAGGGGTTTAATGGACGCACAGTTCCACATGGCTGGGGAGGCCTCACAATCATGGCAGAAGGCAAAAAGCACGTCTTATATAGTGACAGGCAAGAGAGAATATGAGAACCAAGTGAAAAGGGAAGCCCCTTATAAAACAGTCAGATCTTGTGAGACTTCTTCACTACCACGAGAACAGTATGGGAGAAACCGGCCCCATGATTCAATTATCTCCCACTGGGGCCCTCCCACAACACATGGGAATTATGGGAGCTATAATTCAAGATAAGATTTGGGTGGGGACACAGCCAAACCATATCATGCCTGTAATCCCAGCGCTCTGGGAGGCTGAGGCGGGCAGATTGCTTGAGTCCAGGAGTTCGAGACCAGCCTGGGCAACATGACGAAACCCTGTCTCTACTAAAAATATGAACGATTTACAGGTATGGTGGTGTGTGTCTGTAGTCCCACCTACTCGGGAGGCTGAGGTGGGAGAATCACCTGAGCCTGGGAGGTCGAGGCTACGGTGGGCCAAGATTATGCCACTGCATTCTAGTCTGGGCAAACAGTGAGACCTTGTCTCAAAAAAATAATAAAAATAAATGAAAAAGATCTGGCCCTAGATGAGGTGTGAGAAGGAGAGGGTGGATCACAGAAGGTCTTGAATGCCAGGGTAAAGCACTTATCAAGGGGAAGCCATGCAGGGGTTTTAAGTGGAGAGGCGGGAGGTATATTATCAGGTTCTAGTATTAGAAAGGCGGTCTGTTGGAGAGGATAGCGTAGATTGGGAGGGAAGAGAAATGAGACCTGTTAGAAAGGCTGTTCTATTCATCTAGGCAGAAGAGATGCTTAAGGTTGTATGGAGACACTCAGGCAGGAATCTTAGGCAGAGAAGGATCAGAGGTAAGGAATATTTGGAAGTTGGCATCAATGGGATTTGTAGACTGATAGAACTGAGAGTGAGGAAGAAGGTAGACTTGGTGCTTTCAGGAGTCTGCTGAGTCACTAATTGCCGAGATGGGAAACCCAAGAGGAGGAGGGGGTTAGTGGAGAAGAAGGAAAGTTAATTCCTTGGAGATGGCAAGTGTTTGTTGCTCAAGTATTGATGCCTGATTTTAGCTGTTCAGGGAGACTCTTTCCTCAGCAGTAAAACAGGGAGGCTGAGTTAGGTAACTGCTCTGGTCTTCCCGCTTTAGTGTTCTAAGCCCTGAAGTTTCAAAGCCCATTTGATTGATGCTGAAAGTCCTCAGGACTGGATAGTTCTCTAATATGAAGGAGGATTTCTTTGTCCACATAATGGAATCAATTTAAAAACTGCTGGTTTAGGGCCTAGTGCATACAGAATAAGACTCTAAAAACCCCACAGTAGTCGTTTGCTGGAGCTCCCTGACACCGTCATCTGTTCCTTACAGGATCTTGGTTCCCTCTCCTCGACTCAGTCCCATTTCTTCATCTCTTGAATGTGAAAGCGATTCTAGCCTTAGAGCAAGTGAGCATCCAGTGAGTCTGTGATGATGAAATGCAATGAATACAGGGTCTCCTGCTTCTGAAGCAAAGCATCACATTTTATCACGTGATGATGAAATGCTTTATTAGCTGCAAACCTGATTTTTTAAGAATGTGGCAATTAGGCCGGGCGCGGTGGCTCAAGCCTGTAATCCCAGCACTTTGGGAGGCCGAGACGGGTGGATCATGAGGTCAGGAGATCGAGACCATCCTGGCTAACAGAGTGAAACCCCATCTCTACTAAAAAATACAAAAAACTAGCCAGGCGAGGTGGCGGGCACCTGTAGTCCCAGCTACTCGGGAGGCTGAGACAGGAGAATGGCGTGAACCCGGGAGGCGGAGCTTGCAGTGAGCTGAGAGCCGGCCACTGCACTCCAGCCTGGGCGGCAGAGCAAGACTCCGTCTCAAAAAAAAAAAAAAAAAAAGAAAAAATAGATAATATGTGAATCAATATAAATAACAATTCACTGAATAAAAGAAAAAGAAATACTAAGTGAGATAGTAAGAAATAAAATATATTAACCATATTTTAGGGATAATTTGTAATGTGAACAGCAATGGTGCCCACGGGTGTACAAATATCTGTTCTAGTCCTCGCTTCCAAATTTTGTAGGTACATACCTATAATTAAAATTGCTTCATCTTATTGTAATTCTAATTCAACTTTTTGAGGACCTACCATACTGTTTTACGCAACAGCCACACATTACCACCAGAAATGTACAGGACTTCTAATTTCTCCATATCCTCAACAACACTTGCTATTTTCTGTTTTTTTTGATAATAGTTAACCTAATGGGTGTGAAGGGGAATCTCATACTAGTTTTGATCTGCATTTCCCTAATAATCAGTGATGTTGAACATCTTTTTGTTTTTGATGGCAATCTGTATGCCTACTTATGTATATTCTTTGGAGAAATATCTATTCAAACCACTTTTAATTGAATTGTTTGTTTTTCTGTTGTGGAGTTATAAGAGCTCTTTACATATTCTAGATATTAATTCCTCATGAAGTATATGATTTGAAAATACTTTTCCCATTCTGTGAGTTGCCTTTCCACCTGTTGTTTTGAGGCACAAAAGTTTTTATATTTGATGAAATTTAATTTTGTTTTCTTTTGTTGCCTGTGTTTTGATGTGATATCCAATAAATCATTGCTGAGTCTAACATCATGATTTAGTTATTAAATACATTTTTATATGAATTACTGAGTAAAAGCAAGGCAGATATTCTGCCTAGGGAACTGTAAAATTTTATAGTCCCAGGAAAATAGTGTTTCATGGTAGGCAGTTCTATGCAAACCTACCCCAAAGTTTGAGGAAGCTGAGAGGCTGAAGAAAGAGAATGACAAATGCAATTTCTTAGAAAGAGACATTTAATAGGGACTTACAAATAGAAGCTATGTCTGTGTCTTGGGTGACAGAGACAAGATGGTGGATTCCTGCAGCATTGCCCCCCAGACCCAGGGTTTGTATACCATAAGGGAGGGGTGGTTCAGAAAGCATGTGTAGGGCAATTTAAAGTATGATAACATTAAGGTTGTTTGGCCTAAGGGCAGGATTTACGGTAAGTTTCCACTCTTACACAAGAAACAATAGGTAACTTGAAAATCTTAGAGACCTTCCAAGAACAGGGGTTAATCAGAAGCCAACATGGTAAAATTACTTCCAAAATGGAGTTGCTTTAGCCTCCACAGAATATTAGAGTAAAATTACCTCTACCTACTACCCAGTGCCGTAGGTTATCGAAAGTCCCGAAAATAGCTCATTGTAATTTCTATTGCATTTATCTTATTATAAGTGAACTTGATTTTTTTTTACATGTTTAAAAGCAAAAGNGTGAGCTGAGATTGCGCCATAGCACTCCAGCCTGGGCGACACAGCGAGACTCCATCTCAAAAAAAAAAATAAAATAAAATAAATAAATAAATAAAATGCTTTTTTTCTTTAAAAACATGGGATTATACTATCCATTCTTTTCTTTAGCCTTCATTTTCTCCCATTGAATGTGCACAGGACATCTTGCCATGCCAGTGCTGCATAGATGCATTATGACTTTAAAAATCATCACCCTATTGGCTGGGCACGGTGGCTCACACCTGTAATCCCAGCACTTTGGAAGGCCAAGACAGGCAGATCACGAGGTCAGGAGTTCGAGACCAGCCTAGCCAACATGGTGGAACCTCTTCTCTACTAAAAATACAAAAATTAGCCAGGGGTGGTGGTGGGCGTCCGTAATCCCAGCTACCCGGGAGGCTGAGGCAGGAGAATCCCTTGAAACAGGAAGGCAGAGGTTGCAGTGAGCCGAGATCACACCTCTGCACTCCAGTCTGGGCAAACAAGAGCAAAACTCCATCTCAAAAAAAAAAAAAAAAAAGCCTCACCTGTTGTTGATGAACATTTAGATATTCTCATATTTTTTGGTTCAACAAACGATGCTGAAGGGAATATCCTCACATAGGTATCTTTATACACCTGTGCCAGCATCTCCTTTGGATAGGTATCTCAAAGTGGAATTGACATACTAAATAATATAATGCATTGACATTTTTGACAGGTGAAAGCCAAACAGAGGGTTTTATTAGAGGTAGTGCACTTAATCCTGAGGGTAAAACAATGTCCTGACAGTGCCTCAGAAGTGAGGTCTCAGAGGTGTGTGTGTGCAGGGGCTTTGCTTTGTGATTCCTGGCAACAACAGGAGGAAATGTGAGTTTCTGTAAAACAACTGAAAACCTGACACTTTGTAGGTTATTTCTTACATTAATTAGGATTAAGTTTATTTCATTAAAGAAAGAGGAAGACCCACATTACCCTGCTCTTCATTTGCAAAACTGGTACTCAAATGTGATCAGCAGGTGGCACCAGGCAGAAGCGAGTGGGATTCTCAGTGAAAATTTTTGTGAAGAGTCGACGCGGATGCAGGCTTTCTTTCCAATTTTAGCAGATGGCCAATAAAAAAATTCCTTAGAGTTTATTTTGCATATGGTCTTCCATCTGGGTATTTGAGAAAAGTACAGTTTTGTTATCAAAACAGTATTTATTATGGTGAAAGAGTTTGTATTTCTCAGAAGAATTTTCACTGAATATAGCCAAAACCTGTTCAATAATGTTTTGCAGTTTCTTGGAGGGAAGCAGCAAGCATGAGATTCTTCCATTTTCCTCTCCGGTTACCACCCCAAGTTAGCGTTTATTGATTCAACTCCTCAAGACTGAATGAAGTGCATTATTTGCAAAAACCCCCAGAGAACAATGTCCTCCACTGGGTTTAGGAACCAGGAAAATGTGGCATTATAAGTAGGTCAGAGTCAAGGCAGAAAGAAAACTTGCAGTGTGAAGTGTATATTCTTCGTCCTGATTCCACATGTATCGAATAACCTTCCAGTAAATCGATTACTCGCATCATTTTTCTTCCTGTAGACAATGTGCTGATTTGACTGACTTTGGGTATCCCAATGGCTTATCAAGAAGATGCAGTTTAAACTCCTGCACGTGCCTTATAGAGCCCTTGCCAACCTCGGCAGCTACACTTGTCCCCATTTCTGAACTCTTCCTCCTGGGTCCTTCCATAGTCAACCTTTTATTAGATATTCAATGGCATCAAGACCTCACTTACCTCTGACTGCCTTTCTTTTTGCCTGGAGCACCCGTCTTCTTTCTTTTCACCCCACTCCCACTTCCAGGCTGCTGCTTTTTACCTGACAATTTTGTTAACTTTTCAGATTCCTGCTTAGCTTTAACTTTCTCTATAAAGCCTGCTCTGCCCCCGACGTCTGGAGCAAGTTCTCAACAGCACCTTGTTGTTTTTCTTTTCATGGTACGTATGCTAGTTACACTGTCTAGTGACTACCTGTATAATTACCTTTCCCTCCTACTGTAAGTTCCACAAGGGCAGTGACCAGATGGGTCTCATTCATCATTACCTCTCCAGCGCCTGTCACAGTGCGTGTCATACAGTAGGAACTCAAATATATTTGCCGAATTGAGTTGCAAATGAATATGCATATTCTGTGGTTTACTTTTTTTTTTTTTTTTTTGGCTCTTGTGAGTTTAGTCACCAAAGGTTAGCCTCTTTGAGGCCAGGGGTATCTGCAGGACCCAGCCTGTCACTTCACAAGAGAGTGGGCCAGGCTTGGAGCATGAAAAACTTACCAAAGTGATGCCGTCCAGTGGGAACGCCGGGTGGTCACCAGCCAGCCTTTCTCTGGTGATGACCCAACCTTCAGCCACACACATTGCCCTCACACATCTGCAGCAAGCCTGGGGAGTGACATGGAGAATGCAGTGTCTCCTGCTTCTGAAGCACGGCATCCCTGGAGGCCGATGCAGTGGCCTTGGGTTCTGGTGTATAACTAGTAAAAGAGTAAAGACAGAAGTGAGGGGACTCCAGCTGTCAGAAGAAGGCAGATGATTCAAAGTGGTTGGCAGGGACTCCACAGGAGCCATGGTTTCACCTCCCCATCTGCTTCCAGTGTTGTTTCCTTTGTTGCCAAAAATAGAACTTCACCTCCCGCTTGGATGTATCATGCTGCTCTTGTGCCCCTTGCTTAACAGTTCAATGTGTTAACTGGGAAAACAATATCATCTGAAACTCAGGATGCTGCTCCTCTCTGGAAAGTATATTTTCCTTTCTGGAAAACATACTTAGATCCTATTCATCAGGAAGTCCTTTTAAACAGCCCAAGTGATGACTGGCATCTGTGTTGTGCTTGCAGTTTACAAAGTGATTTTTATATACATGACCTCTTTTATCTTCACTCCATTTGGGAAGGTATCATGATCTCCAATTTACAAATGAGGAAATAAAGGATCAGAATCACAGGTGCTTGCTCCCGGTTATACAACTGCTGGTGTACTCAGATATTCTTACGTGGTTTAGTGCAATCATTTCCTGAGGCCTACTAAGTGCCAAGTGCTATGGATACAAAATAAGTTAGAAATCCCCTTGCCCTCAGGATTTCTGGTAGAGGAGGGTGATCTTTCATTCATTCAGTTCATTCGGTGCCTGTGTTTATATGCATTTATAGGCTCTACATCCCATCATCTTTCCACTATATCATGTTCTTATTCATCATCTTATAGATGAGGAAGCTGAGATTCAGAGGGTTGAGTAACTTGTCCACAGTCCCATGGACTATAGGTTCATGTAGCCGGGACTAAGACCCACATCTTCTGACTCTGTCACAATTTCCTTTACTATGAACAAATATTTACTAAGTGCCCTCTATATGTCCAGCGCTGGCAGACTGGGGAGACAGACAAAACATATAGTCTCAGCTTCCAATGAAGCATCCTGCTTAGCAGAGGAGACGGATGGTCCAAGCTGGGATGTAATTAAACACAGGCACTATGGAAACCAGCATAACATGGAGTGGGGAAGGTGGGAAGGTGGAGAAGTCAGGAAAAGTTCCTATGAAGTCATTTCAAGTGAAATGGAACACTGAACTGGAGTCAGGAGACCTAGGTTCAAGTCTTTTTATTTTATTTAATTTTTATTGTTTTGAGACAGTCTTGCTGTGTCTCCCAGGCTGGAGTGCAGTGGTGTGATCTTGGTGCACTGCAACCTCTGCCTCCCGGGTTCAAGCAATTCTTCTGCCTCAGCCTCCTGAGTAGCTGAGATTACAGGCCTGCGCCACCATGCCCAGCCAATTTTTGTATTTTTAGTAGAGACAGGGTTTTGCCATATTGGCCAGGCTGGTCTTGAACTCCTGGCCTTAAGTGATCTGACTGCCTCTGCCTCCCAAAGTACTGGGATTACAGGCCTGAGCCACGTGCCTGGCCATAGGTTCAAGTCATGACTCCACCTCTTCACTGACTGTGAGACCCTGGCCAAGTCATCTAGCCTTCCCCCACCTGCCAAGGCTTCTTCAGTGCCTCTTCTGCAAAAGGAGGAGATTGTAGATTTTCGCTAAGATCCCTTTCTTCTAATTGTTTGTGATTCTGTGGGTTTGGCTTTCCTGGACTTTCATAAAACTCTTCACTGGAGTTAAAATTCTGCACAAATTTCTGCTGCCAACGTTTCAGTTGGAGCTCAAAGGGCTTTATGTAATCCATCACCTTCTTGCTAATGCTGGGGTCAGTGTAGTCTGGGGCTCAGCATCACAGCCAGTAATGAAGGCTGCAGTACAGCTGCCTCTGTGGGGCTGGCTGTGGCAACCCCCAGGCAATGGCAATTCCTTTACCTCTGCTCCACCCCCCAGGTGAGGAACTGAAGCTGTATCTGCACATTCCTTGCCCAGTATCCCTGTGGTATGATTGACTGAGACTAGCAGATATTGGCTAAGCCAAGGCATCCTTCCTGTTGGCTCCTTCTGAAGGCCATTCAGAAAGATTCATATCTATCAAGGTTCTCACACTTCTTGACTGTTGCCCTTGCCCCCATTTCTTCTGCTGGGAGACCCTTCCTGCTTTTCTCCACTGCACAAACCTTCGCTACGTATCCTTGTTCAGAGCTGATGTCTCCAAATCTGTGAAGGCCCTTTCTGATACTTCCTCCCCTACTCCACCTCCTATACCCCTGCTGCCTTGACTGTGGGACAGTTGACCACTCTGTCCTCTGATCCCAATCCTGTACTCTCTCAATTATAGGACCCAAAAATACGCTATTTGCAGTGTTCCAGGCTGAGAGACAGTGAGGCAAGGGTTTGGGGTCAGAAATCCTTTCAATCCTAGGTTGAAATCCTTTCTTCATTACTTCCTAAGTGTATCCCTTGGTAAGTTAATTACTCTGAGCCTCAGTTTTCTCATCTGTAGCATCAGAGGTTTGCTAGGAGAATCACACTGTATCCCCTCACTAAGTGAACATTTACTTATCTGCTCTCCCTGTTAAACGGGGTCCCTTGAGGAACTAGAATCTGGTCAGATTTATTTCTGCTCCCTAGTGCCCAACAAAAAGGGACCTTCAGGTGTATGTGTGAAATGAATGAATATTAAAAAAGGATTTGCAGTTTCAAATGGAAATCGAAGATGGAGCTAAGAATTGTCAGACAAAGCATTCTGGGTCTTTCTGGCTTTTTGAAAATGTGGAAATGAATGTATTTTAATTTTTAATAAAATATGATCTTGAGATGAATTATCTCATTATGTGATGATAGATCACTTAGTAGAAGAAACGAGCTAAGACTTCTTTTTGACTGAAATTGTATCCCTGTTTGGCTTAACTTGGTGTGTGTGTGTGTATGAGTGTATTTCTTTCCCCTGCCGGAGACAGTCCTGTGCAATAACACTTCCAATGCTAGGAGCTTATTGTTTAATTTTCTAAACTTCAATTTGCTCCCAAATACATTTAATGTCTCAAATCACAACTATTACAATCTTGCTACCTTGCTGTACTGATTTATTATGTGGAATTTTGAGATGAATATGATCATTAGAGGGCCACGGCCTTAATGTACTTTTTTTTTCTCTCTCTCTCTAATGACAAGCTTTTAAAAAGAAAAAGTAGGAGAAGTAAACATTTTTCTGGGAGAGACTATTTTAAAGGTCAAGAAAACCTTGCTTCCCCAAAGGAAGTTAAAGGTCATCTTTCACCCCTCAATTTTTGTCCTTTCATTTCATTTTGCAAAAGTTCTTAGTGATGTCGCTTGAGTCACTTAACTTGAGATGTCTAATTTTCTACGAGAAAATAGTAGAGCCAGTCTTGACTTCAAGTGCCATGCCCAAGCTTAGGTAGTCCTCTCTGGGTACTTAGCAGGTACTAAGAACCGTTAGGTGACAGATCTTGCTTTGAATCATGTTTTTATGACACTGAAAGCCATATTTTTAACTATCCTGTAAACTGCAACTCTGATTTTGAGGACATTTTTGACAGATTTCAGTTCTACAGAGAATTATCTTGGAAATAACATATTAAATGTAAACAGATGTGATATGGAATATTCAAATACCCATGGAAAGCTGTCCCTCCATTGGATATATTTGTGAATACAGCTAACAATACTCTATGTGAATGCTGGTTTTTGTAGCAGCATACCTAAAGGTTAGATGTCCATCCACGTGCAGAGGATGGCAAATTTCCTGTAAAAGCCAGAGAGTAACTCTTCAGCTTTGTGGGTCATAGAGTCTCTGTCATAATTACTCAGCTCTGCTGTTGGAGTGTGAAAGCAGACATAGATCATACGTAAACGAGAAAACTTTCTTTACAAAACAGGCACTGGTGTACTTGAACCATGCTCCAAAGTTTGCCAGCCCCTGAGATACAGGGCTAAAATCATCTCACTTCATTGAGGAGGCTCTAAAAGGGTGCTACAATTTCAGCAAGAAAAAATAGATGTATTTTCATTTTAAGCAATACCTGAATCTCATTTTTATGAAGGGAGAGAGCCGACATAGTTTTCATTTTCACTTAATACAACTTTCATTGCGTGTCAGTTGTATTAAATGATGATTAAGAAGAAAGGGACTTATGTTAATTGATAAAGGTAATTTGTAAGGAAGAATGTCTGAACTGTCAGATTAAACATTAGAAGGCACTTCAGAGGCAGTATTAGTACATGAAATAATGTTAAGAAAAATATAGTAAAGCTCAATACTAGTACATCTATACAGGTTTAATGACCACCTAAGATACAGTTTATCTTGGAGAAATACAAAGGCAAAGAGGAAAGTGGAAAAAAAGAAATATTAGAGAATGAAATTATTTAGTTTATGGGAAATTATATGATTATTTATTAAAATTACTTATATATAGTAGCCATCTCTAGAGATAGCAAAGAAGAAAATAGATCAGCCTTTATGGACTGGATAAATGATTTTGAACTATCTGAAATCATGGAATGGATTCATATAACCTCTTGAAATTAATACATCTCTATTATTCTATAGTTTTATGAAGCAGACACTAAAATGACTATATATATGTGTGTATACAAAGTCATATATATTTTAAACTTTTATTTAAAGTCATATATATACACACAATATTCATTCTTCTCTGGATAGTATATAGTATTATATATGTGTATATATATGTTCTTTGTGTATATCTACTTATATATAGTGTTTATATAGTAAATGTGTTTACACATTATGGTATATGTAGTACATACATATATAATATGTCTACACATGTATACTATACAGAGAATAGAGAACAATAAGTAATGTACAGATAAATATTTATGCATCATTCATTTTATTAAATTTTCACATCAAAAAAGTTGGTGAAGTTAACAGTGAGTAGATATTAACAATTTTAAAATTTTAATAAATTTGCATTTTATTGTTTAATAAAATTATCATTTTATTATGTTAAAATAAATATTTAATTGACAAATAAAAATGTATGTATATATCATGTACGACGTGTTGTTTTGAAATATGTATACATTATGGAATGGCTAAATTGAGCTAATTAACATGCAGATTACCTCACATATATATCATTTTTGTTTATGGTGAGAACACTTAATATCTACTCTCAGTAGCAATTTTCAAGAATACAGGCCGGGCGCGGTGGCTCAAGCCTGTAATCCCAGCACTTTGGGAGGCCGAGACGGGTGGATCATGAGGTCAGGAGATTGAGACCATCCTGGCTAACACGGTGAAGCCCCGTCTCTACTAAAAAATACAAAATCTAGCCGGGCGAGGTGGCGGGCGCCTGTAGTCCCAGCTACTCGGGAGGCTGAGGCAGGAGAATGGCGAAAACCCGGGAGGCAGAGCTTGCAGTGAGCTGAGATCCGGCCACTGCACTCCCGCCCAGGCGACAGAGCGAGACTCCGTCTCAAAAAAAGAATACAATACATCGTTATTAACTATACTCACCATGTTGTAAAATAGATCTCTTGAACTTATTCCTCTAATCTAACTGAAATTTTGTATCCTTTGACAAATAGCTCCCCAATGGCCCATAGCTCCCCAGTGGCCCCAACACCTCTAGGCCCTGGTAACCGTAATTCTGTTCTCTACTTCTATGTGTTCAACTTGTTTAGATTTCACAGATAAGTGAGATCATGCAGCGTTTGTCTTTCTGTGCCTGGCTTATTTCACTTAACGTCCTTCAGATTCATCCATGTTGTTGCAAATTGCAGGATTTCCTTCTTTCTTAGGGCTGAACTATATTCCATCGTGTAAACATGCCACATTTTCTTGATTCATTCACCCGCAATGGACAGAGGTTGATTCCATATCTTGGCTATTGCAAATCATGCTACAATAAGCATGGAGTGTGGATCTCTCTTCGACATATTGGTTTCATTTCCTTTGGATAAAAACCTAGTAGGATTTCTGCATCATGATGGGTAGTTCTATTTTTAATTTTTTTGTTTTCCATAATGGCTGTACTAATTTACATTCCCACCAACAGTGTGCAAAGGTTCCCTTTTCACCACATCATCTCCAACATGGTGTCTTTTTGATAATAGCTGTTCCAACAGGTGTGAAGTGACAGCTCATTGGGTTATTAATTTGCAGTTCTCTGATGATTAGTGGTTCTGAGCATTTTTTCATATCCCATTGGCCATTTGTATGTTTTCTTTTGACAAGTATCTATTCAGATCCTTTGCCCATTCTTTAATAGGGCTGTTTGTTTTCTTACTACTGAGTTGAATATCTTATATATTTTGGATATTAACCCTTTATCAGATGTCTGGTTTGCAAATATTTTCTCCCATTCCATAGGTTGTCTCTTTATTTGGTCGACTGTTTCCTATTCAGATTTTGACAATTATCCTAATGATGTATAGCAAAAGAAAGTCCCGGATCGTGCATCACATTTGGTCGTTGTGTCTTTTTAGTCTCCTTCAATCTGGAAGAATTTCTTAGTCTCTCTTTGTGTTTCATGACATTGGCATTTTTGATGAGCACAGGCTATTTAGTACACTGCCCCTCAATTTGGGTTTGTCTGGGGTTTCCTCATTATTAGATCCAGGATACACATTTTTGGCAGGAGTACCACAGAAGCAACATTGTGTTTTTCTCATGGGTATCATATCTGGAGGCACATGATATCCATGTGTCTTATTACTGGTAATGTCAACTTTAATCATTTGGCTAAGGTGGTGTCTGCCAGATTTTCATGGAAAAGTTGCTATTTTCCCCTTTCTAATTAGTAGGTATCTTGTGGGAAGATACTTTAAGACTACGTAATGTCCTGTTACTCCTCAGACTTTCACCCCCAAGTCTTCACCTCTGCTAACGATTCTTGCCTGAATCAGTTATTATTGTGATGTGGCCAAATAGTGATTATCTACCTCCATCCTCCCTTCTGCATTTGTTCATTTGTTAGCTGAGTTTCTACTGCAAGAGAGAGCTTTGCCTTCTGATTTTCTGAACTATCTATGTATGTGTGCATGCCTGTTAGTGTACACTCATGGATTCTTATTTTGTTCTGTGGGTTATAATATTTTACCATCATTATCTATTTTGATCCTCAAATTTATTTGGGATTTGGCCATGGAGGCCTGAATCCCCCCCCCTTTTTTTTTGAGATGGAGTTTTACTCTTGTTGCCCAGACTGTAGTGCAGCAGCATGATCCCGGCTCACTGCAACCTCTGCCTCCTGGGTTCAAGTGATTCTCCTGCCTCAGCCTTCTACAGGCGTCAGCCACCACGCCTGGCTATATTTTTTGAATTTTTAGTAGAGACAGGGTCATTTTCTGAGCACCCTTTTACTTCTGCCACAAGAAGATGTTCCAGGCTTTTCTTATATTTTTCCTGCCCTGCCCTGGAGTCAGCTAATTCTCCAAGAAAGCATGGTTTCTTTTCATGGGTGCCAGGTGTGCGTATTGCTACAGGGGTGTCATTCCAGTGCCCTCTCCCCTACTTTTAATCCAAATTATTTGTGATGTGTTTAGTATCCTGAAATGAAATATAAGCAACCTATACATGTAGTTAAAATAAAAACAACCCCACCCTAAATGCTTGCTAAAGCAGAAAAATAAGGAAAAGTTCTTTTTTTGAGAGAGCATCTCACTCTGCCACCCAGGCTAGAGTGCAATGGCTCCATCTTGGCTCACTGCAGCCTCCACCTCCCAGGTTCAAGCAACTCTCATGCCTCAGCCTCCCAAGTAGCTGGAATTACAGGCATGTGCCACCATGCCTGACTAATTTTTGTATTTTTAGTAAAGATGAGGTTTCATCATGATGGCCAGGCTGGTCTTGAACCTCCTGGCCTCAATAATCTGCCCGCCGTGGCCTCCCAAAGTGCTGGGATTACAGGTGTTAGCCACCACATGTGGCCAGAAAACTCTTTATAATGAAATACTATACAATTCAATAAGTAAATACTTTGGCACGTTATACTCTATGACATAACGAAGTGGTCAGATGCTACCACTACCTTTAATGAATAAGTTTAGATACAAGAAAAGTGAGACAATATTTGATTAGTTATTATAGTCTCTTTAATATTTCTTCATATTTAACATTTTAAACTATTTTCCTATATAATCACTGGGTGTTGTATGAGTGACTTAAATACCGTGAGCCACAATATCATTAGTGATATGTTTCTGAAATATCAACTAGACTAAAAAAAAATCCAGAAAAAAAGCAAAGTGTAATTTCTCTCTTTACATGATTCTTTTTTTGAGATAGAGTCTTACTCTGTTACCCAGGCTGGAGAGCGCAGTGGTGCGATCTCAGCTCACTGCACTCTCCGCCTCCTGGGATCAAGCAATTCTCCTGCTTCAGTCTCCCGAATTGTTGGGATTACAGGCACCCGCCACCACGCCCGGCTAATTTTTGTATTTCAGTAGAGACGGGGTTTCACCATGTTGGCGAGGCTGGTCTCGAATTCCTGACCTCAAGTGATCCACCCGCCTTGGCCTCCTAAAGTGCTGGGATTACAGGCGTGAGCCACCGTGCCTGGCCCTTATTTACATGATTCTTATATTCTTGGAATATTATGATACTCAGTTTGAACCCTGTAAAAACACTTTATATGTAACAGGGAGTTGGAGTCTAGGCTGTCTTCATGTTATATACAGATAGATTATTCACCCTTGTTAAGGTGTGGCAGAACTGCCCAGCTCATGGCTGTCTGTGTGGCACTCCAGGCCTCTGCCCAATAATACCTTCCATGCATTGTGACAATGAAAAACACCCCTGGAAATTTCCAAAACCCTCCCTAGGTGGCAGTACCAGCCTCACTGAGTTACACGAATGGATCCTTACGGAGTAGAAGTGTTCTCATCTCTCTTCCTTAAAAAACACGCTGTTATGTTGCTGGAGGGCATTTGATTTTTGACACATTCCAGAATTATGTTTAACGCTATGGGTTTGCCTGATTCCCACTTTACTTTCTGAATCAGAATGGACCTGGTCTGTCTCCCTGCCTGGCTGGGGAAATGGCCTGAGTTCATCGCCAGGGTAGCTAGAACTTGCGTGCAGAGAGGGCACCAGCAGGAAGGTTTGTGACCTCTCAGCACAATGCCACCCTGCAAGCAACCTTATCATAACCCTTGTTCTTCAGAGAGTGTGTAGGATCTTGGAAGCCCTAAGCAGAATTCTCAACGGGGTTATCATACGGATGCCTCCATTGTACAGGTAAGGAAACTGAGACCCAGAGAGGGAAAGAGACTTGGCTGAATCACATAGCAAGTCAGACACTAATTAGGCTTTGAGTTGAAGTCAGTACCAACAAATAACTGAATCTTAGGGGTTGGAAAGGACCTGAGAGACCATCCAGGCCACTGCCCCGCTGGATGAATCCCCTCCACACCCAGACAGATGGTCAGGCTCCAGCCTGTACTTGATCATCTTCAGAAATGGGCAGTTTACTATTTCTCAATGTACTTTGTCACATGACGGGACTGCTCTGACTTTTAAAATATTCCTGGCCGGGTGCGGTGGCTCAAGCCTGTAATCCCAGCACTTTGGGAGGCCGAGACGGGCGGATCACGAGGTCAGGAGATCGAGACCATCCTGGCTAACACAGTGAAAGCCCGTCTCTACTAAAAAATACAAAAAACTAGCCGGGCGAGGTGGCCAGCGCCTGTAGTCCCAGCTACTCGGGAGGCTGAGGCAGGAGAATGGCGTGAACCTGAAAGGCGGAATTTGCAGTGAGCTGAGATCCGGCCACTGCACTCCAGTTTGGGCGACAGAGCGAGACTCCGTCTCAAAAAAAATAAATAAATAAAAATAAAAATAAAATAAAATAAAATATTCCTGAGTTGACACATTTCTCCCTGTGTCTCATCCTCCTTTCCATCCTCTCTGGGTGCAGTTTGGCCCTCTTGATCCCATGGGACATGTATGTTACCTATACCCCCTATGACAACCCTTTAGAAATGCCAAAATTGTATCCATGTCTCCTGGGCTTTTTTCAGTCTCTGGCATTCTACTTGGCACTGAGATTATTGTGATGAACCAACCGGATGTGGTTCTTGTCTTTTTGGAGCTTTTATTACAGTAGGAAGACAAAGACTACACAAGTATGAGCAGGTGTACTAAGGCTCACTGCCCCATGGCCTCCACCAATGTGGTGTCATGGGCCCTGGGGTTGGCCAAACTGCATTTGATTCCATCCACGGTGACATGCGTGGCCTCGCAGTACTGCTTTCAGTCTATCAAACTCAAATAATCACGATCTCATAAGGGTGTTGGAAAGATGAGCAAGAGAGAGTATTAATAAGAATGCTGTATTGGGAGACCGAGGTGGGTGGATCACCTGAGATCAGGAGTTCGAGACCAGCCTGACCAACATGGTGAAACACTGTCTCTACTAAAAAAATACAAAATTAGCTGGGCATGGTGGTGCATGCCTGTAATCCCAGCTACTTGGGAGGCTGAGGCAGGAGAAGTGCTTGAACTTGGGAGGCGTAGGTTGAAGTGAAATGAGATTGCACCATTGCACTCTGTTACCCAGGCTGGAGAGTGCAGTGGTGCGATCTCAGCTCACTGCAGCCTCTGCCTCCTGGGATCAAGCAATTCTGCTGCTTCAGTCTCCCGAGTTGTTGGGATTACAGGCACCTGCCACCATGCCCAGCTAATTTTCGTATTTTCAGTAGAGACAGGGTTTCACCATATTGGCCTGGCTGGTCTCGAAATACTGTACAATGCCAGGCACTCCAGCCTAGACGATAAGAGTGAAACCCAGTCTCAAAAAAAAAAAAATGCTGTAAAGCGTTCAGCATCCTGATGCTCAATGCACATTAGTTTCTTTCTCTTTCTTTTTCCTTCCCCCAGTCTGACATGTTTGGAGCATCTTCCAGAAAGGGCTTAAAGCTTGGAACAAAATGATTTATCAGAGGAAAATCAGCCAGATTTATCTCTGCTGCTCTTGAATTTCACCCTTTGGTTAGATAACCATGAGGTACTTTATATTTTTATTTTATTAATTTTTTGAGACAGAGTCTCACTCTGTCACCCAGGCTGGAGTGCAATGGCGTGGTCCCAGCTCACTGCAACCTCCGCCTCCCGGGTTCAAGTAATTCTGCCGCCTCAGCCTCCAGAGTAGTTGGGACTACAGGTGTGTGCCACCACACCCGGCTGATTTTTGTATTTTTATATTTTTGGTAGAGACAGGGTTTCACTATGTTGGCCAGGCTGGTCTCAAACTCCTGACCTCGTGATCCACCTGCCTTGGCCTCCCAAAGTGCTGGGATTACAGGTGTGAGCCACCAGGGCTGGCCAGGATACTTTAAACATTGTACAGGCAAAACACAAAAAAGGAATGTATGCAGCCAGGCCCGGTGGCTCACACCTCTAATGCCAGCACTTTGGGAGGTTGAGGTGGGCGGATCACGAGGTCAGGAGTTCGAGACCAGCCTGACCAGCATAGTGAAACCCCATCTCTACTAAAAATACAAAAATGTTAGCCAGGCATGGTGGCGGGTGTCTGTAATCTCAGCTACTCAGGAGGCTGAGGAAGGAGAATCGCTTGAACCTGGGAGGCAGAGGTTGCAGTGAGCTGAGATTGCACCACTGCACTACAGCCTGGGTGACAGTGCGAGACTCCATCTCAAAAAAAAAAAAAAAAAAAAGGAACATATGCATATTTTGATTAAAGTTGAAGGCAAAAAAGTAAATGATCTCACAGATTAATTGCTAAAATGTTATAATATATACTGACTAATGTCACCATTGACTAACATTGCCATATCACCATATCTTATATATTGACATTGTAATCAGTCCACATTATTAATCTGAATATGTATGAGTGCCTATTGGTGTTCCCCAAGTACATTATGATTTTAAAAGCAATCCCTGACCATGCAAGTCTGGGAAGTGCTGGACCAGAGAGGTTTTATGATCATCTCTATGTGACAGACGAAGCTGATGCTATCAAGTAACACATGCCTTGCTATTTCTTATACATATTTCTTCTGTGGCTGTTTAGCTCATGGTATTCTATCTTGACATCCTGAAACAGCTGTCCTGTTCAGACTGTAGCATAGCTGTTCTGTCTTTGTGGGTCATAGGTGAGGTTTCCCTAAGCAGGGTGGACTTTCCAATGTCCAGTGAGTTGGCAGGGACATTCGACAGACTGGGGATCTCCTTTTTTTTTTTTTTTTTTTTTTTTTTAAGACAGAGTCTTGCTCTGTCACCAGGCTGGAGTGCGGTGGTGCACTCTTGGCTCACTGCAACCTCCACCTCGCGGGTTCAAGAGATTCTCCTGCCTCAGCCTCCCAAGTAGCTGGGACTACAGGCGTGCACCACCATGCCCAGCTAATTTTGTATTTTAGTAGAGATGGGGTTTCACCATGTTGACCAGGATGGTCTCGATCTCTTGACCTCGTGATCCACCCATCTCAGCCTCCCAAAGTGCTGGGATTACAGGCGTGAGCCACCACACCCGGCCACTGGGGATCTCTCTCTCTCTCTCTCTCTCTCTTTTTTTAAAATTATACTTTAAGTTCTAGGGTACATGTGCACAATGTGCCAGGTTTGTTACATAAATGTATACTTGTGCCATGTTGGTGTGCTGCACCCATTAACTCGTCAGCAACCCCCATCAAAATTTACATCAAGGTATAACTCCCAATGCCATCCCTCCCTCCTCCCCCCTCCCCATAATAGGCCCCGGTGTGTGATGTTCCCCTTCCCGAGTCCAAGTGATCTCATTGTTCAATTCCTACCTATGAGTGAGAACATGCGGTGTTTGGTTTTCTGTTCTTGCGATAGTTTGCTGAGAATGATGGTTTCCAGCTGCATCCATGTCCCTACAAAGGACATAAACTCATCCTTTTTTATGGCTGCATAGTATTCCATGGTGTATATGTGCCACATTTTCTTAATCCAGTCTGTCACTGATGGACATTTGGGTTGATGCTGAGCCTCCAGGGAATCTGGATGTTTTCCCAGGGGATGGGAAAACATTGCCTCTGCCATCTAAGGGCAAACTAAAGAACTCTGTCATGCTGAGGTGAGAGTATCTTGTAAACACAATTATCAGTGCTCTTCTCTGTGTTTATTTCCCTTCTCCTCTCCTTGAGTCATCAATAAAGTCTCAAAAGCTATGTCTATGGCTTCGGGGGCCTAAGGAAAGAGTTGGAGCCCAGGTGTTGTCCAGAGCATTAAAGGGCATCAAAACTTCCCTCCCTGTCCTAAGACCATTGTGGCTGTGGTAGCCGCTAGCGAGATATCCCCAAAGGGAAAGTAAATTTGGGAGAGCAGTTGGGGCATCTGCTTCCCCAAAGAGAGGCTGCCTTCAGTGTCCCTCTCTGATTCATTAAGGAAGCAGAGAGGTTTCCTTTCAAATGACCACCCAGGTGAAGTGACAGACTGGAGATCAGGAAGCGGGTGCCGGCCTAACATTTCCTGGGAGCCCATGAAAGGGAGCTTAGCCCAAGGTCCTGTTGTCCCATGGCCACCTGATGCCATTGAAATGAAACTGGGGGAAACAGGCAGTGTTGATTTAAGGAAACGTGGCTTCTGTAGCGGCCCCCCGGTGGCACAGTAGGAGTTCCTTTGTACAAATCAGCTCAACTTGGCTTCCAACCATCACGCTCATTTAGAACACCTTGGAGTTTGAGGGGTGATCACAGGCATGAACAAGTAATTCCTTACATGTCAACACCTTCATGCTTCTCCTTGAAATTTAAACCAGCAGTTGAAATCCAGAGGCTTGCAGGAGATCCGGTTCTCACTCTCATGGTATAAATGATCAGGCTGAGTGTCCCGTTCCTGGGTGGGCACTTGGCCGCCCCGACCAGGCTCTCTGAGTGGCTGCGTGTGTGTTTAAAACTATCCTCCTGGTTGTGTCAGTTTCTCGCCAGTTCTCTTTAGAGGTCAGAGCTGTTGCCCAGAAGCACCAGCTCTGTACTGCTGTCTCCGTCCACCCTGGGCTTGTGAACCTGATCCAAGTACAGGCTGTGCTGCTGGGACTCAGGGCGAGTGTCCATCTTGGCGGCCTTGACCCCTGAAGTAGGCTTAGCTTCCTTGTCCCACCCCCGCTTTTTGGCTTACCACCTCCTGTGTGACCTGCAGGTCACCTGGCTTCGCTCAGTCTCGGATCCTTATTTGTAACATTATTAAGAACAGTGTTGCAGCTAGATGCAGTGGCTCCTGCCTGTAATCCCAGCACTTTGGAAGGCCAAGGTGGGTGGATCACCTGAGGTCAGAAGTTCAAGATCAACCTGTCCAACATGGGGAAACCCTGTCTCTACTACAAATACAAAAATTGACCAGACGTGTTGGCGCACTCCTGTAATCCCAGCTACTCGGGAGGCTGAGGCAGGAGAATCACTTGAACCTGGGAGGCCGCAGTTGCAGTGAGCCGAGATCGCACCATTGCACTCCAGCCTGGGTGACAGAGTGAGACTCGGTCTCAAGAAAACAAAAAACAGCGTTTCACACACATACACACAAACAAGGTACTGAAGAACAAAACAAAATAAAACCTAAAAAAGAAAAAAAGTATATATCAGTAGATTTCTCATGGCTTAGCTGTGGAGATTAAGTGAAATAACTATTGTTAGGCACCTCATAGGTGCTCATAAATGGTAGTTGTTACTGTTATGTATTATTATTAATAACATTTTAAAGTGTTACCAGAAAGGGTTCCTGATCCAGACTCCAAGAGAGGGTTCTTGTATCTTGCCCAAGAAAGAATTCAGGGCAAGTCCGTAAAGTGGAAGCAAGTTTATTAAGAAAGTAGACAAATAAAAGAATGGCTACTCCATAGAACATCCCCAAAGGCTGCTGGTTGCCCATTTTATGGTTCTTGATTACATGCTAAACAAAGGGTAGATTATTCGTGCCTCCCCTTTTTAGACCATATAGTGTAACTTCCTGACGTTGCCATGGTATTTGTAAACTGTCGTGGCATGGTGGGAGTGAGGAGTGAGGAGGACCAGAGATCACTCTTGTTGCCATCTTGATTTTAGTGGGTTTCAGCTGGCTTCTTGACAGCAAGCTGTTTTATCAGAAAGGTCTTTTTTTTTTTTTGAGACTGAGTCTCGCTCTGTTGCCCAGGCTGGGGTACAGTGGTGCGATCTCGGCTCACTGCAAGCTCTGCCTCCCGGGTTCACGCCATTCTCCTGCCTCAGCCTCCCGAGTAGCTGGGACTACAGGTGCCCGCCACCACGTCCGGCTAATTTTTTTGTATTTTTAGCAGAGACGGGATTTCACCATGTTAGCCAGGATGGTCCTGATCTCCTGACCTCGTGATCCACCTGCCTCAGCCTCCCAAAGTTCTGGGATTACAGGCATGAGCCACTGTGCCCAGTCATCAACAAGGTCTTTATGACCTGTATCTGTGCTGACCTCCTGTCTCATCCTGTGACTTAGAATGCCTCACCTTCTGGGAGTGCAACACAGTAGGTTTTAGCCTCGTTCTACCCAGATCCTATTTAAGATGGAGTTGCTCTGGTTCAAACACCTCTGATAAAAGTATTAAGATGTGTTAATACTCTAAGTAATGTATTTAGGGCTGTGAGCATTCCTCTAGGAACTGATATACGGACCTGAAGATGATATGATTTAGCAGAAAAAGTGTGGCCTTTGGAAATTTGAACACGCACCCATGTTCAGATCCTGGCTCCCCAGGGTATAAAATGTGTGATTGGGGAAATAAATTACCCTGTAAATCTCACTTTCCTTGCCTGCGATGGGAGGGCAGGTTGGTAATAATAATAGTATTAGGTTGAATCACATGCAAATGTGTGTGTGCGTGTGTGTGTAGCTGGGTTTGACTTATAAAAATGACAGTTTCATGTGGCTCACTCTTTAATGCCTATCTCACAGGGTTGCTTATTAGAATGGAAAATAATGTATGGGAAGTGCCCAGCACAGAGCTTTTACTGCAGTCAGGTCACCTAGGAAGCGATTGCAGCAATTCAGGTGAGAAATGCTGAGACGATTAAGGGACTGTAAGACATGTTCAGATGCAGAAATGTCAATTTGGTGATTGGGTGGGGGTGAGTGATGAGGGAGAAGGTGATCTCAGATCCCTGGCTTGGGAGTACGGATGGATGGTGGTAATGTTTACTGTTAGAGGGAACACAGGAGGGGTAGAGTTGAGAGAAAAGACAATGAGCTTAGTTTTGGACGTGTCAAATTTGACATATCTAATTGTATGAGTCTGAAGCCTAAGAGAGGTACGCTCCAGAGATAGAGAGTGGGGAGTTATCTGCTTTTGAGGTATACTTTAACTGAAGTCCAGGAAGTGATTGGCATCACCCAGGATTAGCGTTTGAAGAAATGTCACCTGTGATCCTGGATACAACATGACAGCATTGAACCAAATGAGACAGAGGCGGGTTCGCATAAGCATTTGCTGAGTCCACCTCCATTAAGGCTCTTCCAGTGCTAGCTGGGGACATAGTGGGCAAGAGAATCAACGGATGAGGGAAATACTGCCCCTGCCTTCAAGGAGTAAGCAGCGTAGTTAACTCTGCCACTTTTTTGTAGGGTCTTGGAATATGGAGAGAAACCTCTAGTTACAAAGCCTAGAAATGAAAATTCTGGGTCAGGTACAGTGGCTCATGCCCATAATCCCAGCACTTTGGGAGGGTGAGGCAGGAGGACTGCTTGAGCCCAGGAGTTTGAGACCAGCCTGGGCAACATAGCAAGACCCCGTCTCTGCAAAAACAGTAAACAAACAAATACATAAGTCAATGAGAATGCTATTACCTGTCTTGTAGGATTAGATCTCATGTATACATATTGACGTGCCTAGTGCACTGCCTAGCACTGATCAATACTGCAATTGCTCAATACTGCTAGTTTAGCCAAAAGAGCACTGGAAGGGAGGGCACCTTGTTTGAGTGTTGCAAAATAAGACATTGATATTCTTGCATTAAAAAAAAATTTAGGCTGGGCGCAGTGGCTCACATCTGTAATCCCAGCACTTTGGGAGGTTGAGGCAGGTGGATCACTTGAGGTCAGGAGTTTGAGACCAGCCTGACCAACATAGTGAAACCCCATCTCTACTGAAATACAGAAATTAGCCGGGTGTGGTGGCGGGTGCCTGTAATCCCAGCTATTTGGGAGGCTGAGGCACAAGAATCGCTTGAACCCAGGAGGCGGAGGTTGCGGTGAGCCGAGATTGCGCTATTGCACTCCAGCCTGGGTGACAGAGCGAGATTTTGTCTCAAAAAATAAATAAATAAATAAATAAAAAATAAAAAGTTTAGTGTGTAAATTATGGTGGACCGCAAGGGACATAGGACTGTGGTGTGGGGAAGGAGGAAAAGCTGGGCCCAGTGATCTGAAGCGCCTGTGACTATAACCAGTCGTATACACTTGGAAGTGAGCTGAAGATCATTTAGCTAGTTCATTAGCAGGAAATCCTCACTATTGGAAAAACGATTTTAGCTGCAAGGGGAGCTTACTCAGCAGCGGAGTGTTATGTTCCAGGCGGGCTCAGCTGTGATGCCTTCTGGGCTCTCAGTAGGAGACTTGGGGAAGGAGAATGAGGCTGTGGGCCAGGGAGATGAGGCAGGCTGTGGGCTGGACTCTGATGGGGTGGCCCCCAGGAGTTGGGAAATGAGAGACTGACACCCAGGTGGACCCAGGAAACAGCCAAGTCTCAGGAGACGGGTCCCAGCCACCCATGGGCGAGCACTGGAGGAGAGGATAGGCAGACGCTGAGACTCTGGCCAAGTAGGTTGGGATGAGCCTCACCTAGGAATCTGATCACTTAGGAGGATGATCAGGAAACCAAGGCAGCCTAATACAGATAAAATGAAATGCTAAAAATAGTACTGTGAGAGGGAGTAAGTAGCGTGACCAAGGTCCTACAGCTAGGAAGGGGCTGAGCTGAGATCTGAACCCAGGGCAGCCTGCCTCCGAAGCCCACGTCCTCTCTGCAGCTGCTGCTCGCAGACATCCAGTACGTGGACTCGGAGGAGGTAAAGGGGAGCTGCAGTCTGAGGACCCCCATGTGCGCCAGGGTCACCCAGGGCCCTTAGGAAGCTAGGCTTTAGGCCAAGCAAGCTGGGCTTAGAACCCACGTGGTAGGGGAATTAGGTGGGACTGGACAGAGGCTGGCTGGAACTGCACTGTGAGGAAGGAGCGGGGAGGCCAGGCAGGGCTAACTCACCAGGCTGTGTCCTCACTCCCCTCAGCTCCAGCAGTTAGGGGCAGGGTGTGAGAAGGGACCCAAGAGGAAGATAGACAGTCTCACAGTGTGACTGGGACCTTCCTATTAAACAGGTTTCAGTGCCCCAGGTGTGTTCTAGGGAGGTTTTTGGTTGCTCACGAATGATGGGTAGATATGGCTCACAGAAGGCTGCTATTCTCCAAAAGCAGGGTCCATTAAGTTGCACTGGCAGCAGGCTGGCATTGGGGTAAAGCAGGTGGAGAGGCTGTTTCTTGCCCCTTGAGTTTTCTGAACAGAAGCGCCTTGAGCAGCCATGTGATGCTGTGTCCACCTCCACAGTGAACTTGAGAACATCTTCAAAGAAAGGGCAGTGTGGCCCGGAACTGACCTAGCTAGATGACTGTAGATTTCCACTGGACGCTCTGGGCCTCAATTTTCTCATTCTCCATAGAGTGGAGAGTTGGCGATTACATAAAGTAATATCTTTGCAGAGCATCAAAATTTATAATAGCAGCAAACAAATGTATTCAGAACAAGAATGAGAGAGAGTACTTACTCCAAGTTTTCTTCTGAAAGATTTCTTCAGATGCCTGAATTAATTATGATAGAAACAGCTTAGGGTTGGATATCAGAAGATTTAATGTATTATTTAGGTTGGTGCAAAAGAAATCGTGGTTTTCACCTACTTTCAATGGCAAAACTTCTATTACTTTTGCACCAACCTAATAGTTCTGGTTCTGCTACTAGCTGTGTGGCCTTGGGCAAGTCTCCTTGCCCCTTGGCCTCAGTTTCTTTGTTTATAGTGTGTGTGTGTGTGCTCGCATGTGTGTACTCGTGTATGCATGTGTGTGCATATGTGTGTGTCTCTGTGTGTGTGTAGTGATGATTCCTTCCTGGGCCTCAAAGGGCTGGTCATGAAAATATGGAGAAGCTCAGTATGGAGAAGGACTTTGGGAAGGAAAAGATGTTTGTATAGAGGGTTGCAGGCCAGGAAATGATTCTTAGAGGGAACTTCCCAAGGGACCATAGATGATGGGCGGGGCTTTACAGGCAAAGAAGGGGCAGGAGGCCGGTGGAGGTCCAGGGAAAGCCGGTGTAAAGGCATCGAGGTGAGAGAGAGGACAGGAGGGAAGGGCAGGAAGCAAGACTGCCAGGGTGCGTTGGTGCTGTCTGCCAAGAAAGGGAGGATCATCCAGGCCATGTGAGGAGTGCATGCAAGGGGTCGGCCCCAACTCCTTGGGGTTAATTGATGCCATCGCTCCAGTAAACTCAGGGTAATCATCAGTGATAAGCCGAACAGGGTTGCTTTCTTTGCTGCTTAGATTTTCTTAACTGGAGCTCTTCAAAAGCCAGGGAGTGGTGAAAATGTTTGACCGCACAGTGGCAGGCACTACTCATGGGCCCGTGGTTTCCGCACTCACCACGGAGCTGAGAGGTCTGTTCAGATACCTGTGCTCCGGTTCAAGGTATGCCCCATCTGAGTTTAGAGTCTGAGTCTCATCTCTGTCAGACAGCAGCTCTTATTCTTTCTAAGCCTGGAAGAGTTGTGGTATCAGAATTAATCATCTGTAGGAGATAACGGACAACCTGGCCTGGTTCCGATGAACAGTAAAGGGCTTGTGGAATATTATAAAGCCCTAAATTAGCTCTGTCTGGAGTCATGCAAATAATACTCATTTGATGAAGTGAATTCCTCCTCTCCTTGTCCCCACTTTCCTTCAATAAGACCTGCTCCTCTCCCTGTAGTCCCTAAATCTGTACCATCACCCCTCCCCAAATTGCTAAAGCCCCAAACCGTGAGCTCACCCATGACCCTTTCGTCTCTCCCTTTTCACATCCATCCAGTCACCATGTGCTCTGATTCTACCTCTTCTCTCAGCTCCCTATTTCAACCCCACTGTCCCTGCCCCAGCGCAGGCCTTCAGAATTTTGATAGCCTCGGGACCTTCCTAAACCTGGCTTTATTCCTTCCAAACTATCTTCTTCTGGGTCCTCTGGCGATGTGTGGATGCATGTACCTCGTCAGTTGAAACTCCATCCTTCGCCTGCAGATCGAGTATAAATGCAAGATGTTTTGGGATCTGTTCTGCCCATTCCAGCCTCTGACTCCCAGGTGCCCTCTTCTTCCTCTCCATCCTATCTCTGCGTAATCTGGCCCATCGTGAGGGCCTCGGCCATCCTCAGGGGCCTGATGACCCCAGATCGCTCTCCCAAGCTCCAGATACATTTCCCAGGGACCACAAACCTCTCCAGGTGTGCACCCTCCAGGGTCCTCTGCCCAGCTGATCATCTTCCCACTGCCTCCCCCAGCCTTTCCTCCTCCCCTTGTATTCCCTGTGACTACCTAGACATAGAGGAATTATCCTTTATGTTCCTGTCTCCCTCTCCCATTCACCCAGTTTTGTTGATTTTAGCTCCAAAATATTTCCCAAACCTCTCTCCTTCCCTCTGACTCCACTGCAGCCTCAGTTTGGGCTTTTCCTCTCTGCCCCAGACCATCCACCCACTTGGGTACATTTTCTATGTGGTAGCCTGAGGCATCTTCACGTAGTACACATCTAATTAAGTTGCTTTCTTCTCAAAACCTTTCAGGGAGTCCCCATCATTTTAGGACATTGCTCAAACTCCCTAAACCAACATTCGAGGGCCTTCCCTATGAGGCCTTACCTCCTAGCTAGGCCCGATCTTCCTCCATCCCCTTTCTTCTCATACATCCTTCATTTATTCTGGCATGGGCTCTGGAATCTGCCTGCCTGGGTTCAAATCCTGGCTTTGTGACCTATTGGCTGTGTAATCTTTGACAAGTTACTTGACATCTCTGGGCCTCCCTCTCCCTATCTGTAAAATAGGATTGTCGTGAGGATTAAGTGAGACAATACCTCCAAAGTGCTTAGAACAGTGCCTGACCCATAGGAAGGCCTCAGCAAGTGTATGCTAATGCTATTACTATTATTGGTGGTGGTAGTGGTATCTGGCCCCCGCCTATCTCACTAGTGGGATTTCCATTGCACACCCCCTCCACCTCCTTTATGTTCTCCAGCCATCAGAATTATCTGCAGTTTCCCCGAAGTGTCCTCCCTGTTCCTGCATTCATAACCCCCCACTGAAGCAGCACATCATCTGCCTGAGTCCTTCCTTTCTGCCTCACTGCTCTTTCTCCCATTCTGCCCCAACAGGCCATTCTTGCCCTTTCCATCTGGCCCTAGGTAACCTCACTGCAGACTGCCTTCCATCTTAACTGGACTTAGAAATTGCCTTGAACATTGAGGTAGGAATTTGCCCTGGGTACCAGGCTCATGTCCCTGAGGCTGGCAGGGGCTGGCCCTGCCTCCTGTCTGGCATGCACTGTGTGACATTGATTTTGTCTACCAGAGGCTTGTTTTTGCCTGAGATCTGTAGCGTGTGCCTGTGACATCAAAGGTCTGAGTTGCTAAGATTGAATGCAAATCCACCTGAGTGACAAAGGAGTGCCCTAACTGGTTTTGACTTCCCCGGTATTGCAGACACAGTATTTCTTCAGAAATTGGCCTCTTACCTGCCCCTCATTGCTAATAATGTTTTGTGGCTTGATATTCTAGTTGCTGAATTTCTCCCTCCAAACATTTTAGCTTGCTTCCTCCAAATGCCCTGCTGATTTCCTCAAATGCCTCATAAATCTCAGATCCAAATCTCCTCTTATAGATCATCGCAATTTACTGATCCAAACAGCACAGTGGGAACTCTCTGGCGTGATGAATGCCACTTGTGTGTTTATAACGCAGCCTTCAACTGTGGTGATGTCAAGATAAATCACGGTTCAGCACTTGCTTGCTGGCGGAAGCCAGGGACCTTAGTCTGACCCCTTTATTTTATAGGTGACTACAACAAAGCCCAGAAAGTTAGGTGACTTTCTTGAGGTCACACAGTCAGAAACAATTGAAAATCTAAAATCCAGATTTTTTTTGTTTTTCACTGTAGTACTATTTCTAACTTACCAAAAGCTGTGGCTTAAAAAAATTAAAAATTAATTTTAAAATTTTGGTAAAATATACCCAAGATTTACCAGATTAACCATTGTTAAATGTACATGGTATGTACGTTAAGTGTACAGTGGCATTAAGTACGTTCACATTTTTGTACAACCATCATCCATCTCCAGAACTTTTTTCATGTTGCAAAACTGAAACTCTATACCCATTAATCATTAACTCTCCATTCTCTCCCACCCCAGCCCTGGAAAACACCATTGTAATTTCTGCCTCTGTGAATATGACTGCTCTAGGTACCTCATATAAGTGCACTCTTACGGTATTTTTCTTTTTGAGTCTAGTTGATTTCACTTAGCATAGTATCCTCAGGATACATCCATTTTGTTCCATGTGTGAGTTTCATTTGTAGTGGTGTTTCTTTAAGACCATTTTAATATCTTAGTAGAGTATCTTACTGCTCAGTCGTGTTGGAATTTTGAACGGGGTGACTTTCCCAGTAGCGTTTTCTAAATGTCCACTAGGGGGCAGTAAAAACCACATAAATTTTTCAATAGGCCAGAGGAGTGCCAGGCAATTAGGCCACTACCTCCTCTGTGTATCTCTTTCAGCCATCCGTGTATACAGTTACAAGGTAATAGATTTCAGGTCCAACAGCGGGTTTAGATAAAACTAGAGATACCATCAGTTGTAGCATAAGTGCAAGTCTTCCTCACACTCCAGCCAACACCAGTGCAGAATACTTTATTCAATATGTTGGTTTCAGATGGTATTTTTATTTAATTCACTTAATCCAGTGATTCTCAGACAGAGTGCTTGTCAGAATCACCTGCGGTGATTTTTCCAAAATACACATGCCCAGGTCTCATCTCAGATTGATTAAGTCAGAATTGCTGAGGCCGGGGCCCAGGTTTATCGATGAGATTTTCATTCTGGTCCATGACTTCTTTTTAAGAGCCAACGTGTTACTTTTTAACTTTAATAGCTGCTGGGAAAGGGTCATTCTTGAATAAACCTCAGAGGAGAGCGAATATGAATTCTGAAAATGTTTCTCTTTTTACGGTAGCAGTGGTGGAAGGGTCTGGTGGCTATGGGAACCATGTTCTGAACAATTGTGAGGGTTTCCTATAGATGACACCTGGGCTTTAACCAGCAAGGAACCCAGACAGAATATGTGAAACTGGGGCAGTCTGGCCAACTTAGGATCTACAGATATAGTTCCTGGATGGCCATACTCAGGGCCAAAATCTTTTAGGGTGAGGCCAGAGCACAGACCTCAGTACTGTCTGATACATTAGGAGGATCTTTCCTACAGTAAGAAGAGGAACAAGAGATCTTCAGTTTTATCTTAGAGGTAAAACTTGAGGTGGGGTCGGGAGACCTCAGTTCTCATCCTGACCATATGAGTTGTGGGACCCAAGGGAAGTCATGTCACCGCTCTGAGCCTCAGTTTCCCCCTTGACTTTTGAGAGTACTGGGTGATGTTGATCTCTGAGGATTCTTCTAGTTCTAAAAAATTCAATGATTCTATGAGTATTAATAATCTTGATTTGTATGGCACTATTCTGGCAAAGAGCAGAAGTAGTATTCAGGAATCCAATGAGTGACGGAGACTATTGACCAGGTAGTTTAATTTATTTAAGGCATACACATGGAATTCAAAGGAGAAAATATTGCTCTGGATAATATATTGAACTGTTAGTGTCTTTGGCATAGCAAAAGCTTTCCAGAGGGAAAAATTTCCTATCAGTGCAAACTTGACATTTTTCACTTCCTGATCCGTAACTGCCATTTGTCCAGCACACTTATATTTACTGTAAAGGGCCAAGTGTACGAATGCTTTGGTTGAATATTAAATAACTACATAAACGTCAAGGTCACAGTTGCAAGAAAGCCTCAGTGGAAGGCCCTGGGAGGCTTGCATTGATCTCTTGTGAAGTTCCATTCTCGGATCCTGCTGACAAGGGGAAACAATTGATGTGGACCATTGTTAAGGCTTTAAGTGTTTCTCCATTGTTAAAGATCTTTTACAAGTCTGGAAAAACTGATAGTGCCCAAGGAATTGGCAAAAGCTTCATTTAGAAATATAGGCTGGTCAAAGAGATAAGCGCAAGCCAGAGTGCAGATGTCCTGGGTTGGGCTTACACAGCAAAGGCGGAGGGCTGAAAGGAGTCCCTCACTGGGGCACCCACCAACTCAGCCTGCCGGGCACTCCCCTCAGATTTCAGAGGGGAACTTTCACACCAGAAGCTGCAGAGAGCGTAGCTCCTCTTTCAAATCCACCCTTACATTTCCTCCAGCTTCTCTCTGCTTGTGAAAACCTCCTCTCCTGCCATTTTAGTTCATCCGCTCTCCATAGCTGCAGGAAGCACCTCACTAGCATCCGGGGTAATGGAGCGAGGATGAATTATGCAGATCCACAGGTCCAGACTGACTATCTGGACTGGTCTAGTGCCTGGACAGTTAATTATGTGAGTGTTCCACTGACCTGGAGCTGGGAGGAGAGCAGATACTGTGGACGACGGGATCTGGTTTCAAAAAGATCTCAACAGACGGAAGGATTGGTCAGGTCTACTAGATGAGCTTTAGAAGGGATGTAAACGTAAAACAAACATTTCCTGTGCACTAGCTCAGCTCCGTGTTTGGTATTGCACTTGGCCCTTTGTACGTTTTAGTTTATTTCATCCTTACAATGACCCAGTGAAGGTAGATGTCTATATCCCCATTTTTAAAGTGAGGAAACCAAGACATGGTAGGATAGAGGAAGGTCCAAGGGCTTCAGTCATCAATCTAGATTCCGATCCCAGTTCTGCCCCTGAGTTAGCTGGCAAGTCACTTCATCTTCTAAAAAGAGTGACAGCCAGGCTTTGAACTTTTTTTTTTTTTTTTTTTTTT